>NC_143095.1:6376136-6679166 GCF_061535455.1 Colias philodice | reverse complement strand
TTTTAAAAAGATGTTTCGCTTTTGAAAAGTTTGTTTTTCAGCTACCTATAACTACTTAGCTACTATTGAATGATTATGAATTTATAATTTTAGATCAACATAAATGGTTTCAAAATTATCCTGAGTGTAATGGCCGATCGCAGTCACCTATCAACATACCAACAAAGGGTCTAATAGAAGCGAAACACAGTCGAAGCCTGATTTTCGCTAATTATGACTTGAGCCCACATAGTTACAATTTACGTTATATTGAAGATCGTTGTAAGTTATTTATGGTGTTTATTTTTACTTATCTTCTAAGATTTGTCTAGAAGACTTGATTGCCTATAAACAAATTATCGTTCTTCAAAATATAATGTGTTAATATTATGAGACAACATGACTATAAATAAATAATCGTTTTGTAAAATTATACGAGATAATTTAAAACATAATATTAATATTGCAAGATTGTATTTTCAGTTATAGACAATAGTACCTAATTCCTATTAATTGCTTACAAGGTAGTGACCGCCTCCTTGGTACAATGGCATGGTTGTTTTTATTTGTTTATTTTACAACTAGCTTCCGCCCGCGACTCCGTCCGCGCGGATGTCGGTCTTCGCGTGGATGGTTTATTTCTCCATTTTGAGTAACTCTGACAATGGCATCTTATAATTAATATCTATTGGACCCAAATACGGCTAGGCTTATAATAATACGAAACGTGTGTTCGCGGTTCTACAGAACAACGTCTATGGATAAAACTGAAAAATTAAGATTAATTTTTTTTCTAAGTACTTTTCCAGGATAAAAAGTATCCTATTTTACGCCCAGGATAATAAGGTATAATTATACCAAGTTTCATCGAAATCGAACCGTTAGTTTTCACGTGATGTCTTCACATACAGACAGACAGACAGACAGACAGACAAAAAATTTTTTAATCACATATTTGGGTTTGATATCGATCCAGTAACACCCCCTGCTATTTATTTTTTCAATATTTTCAATGTACAGAATTGACCCTTCTACAGATTTATTATATGTATAGATCAGGTTTTTGGAAAAAAATCATGAACTGAGGTCGATTTTTGGACTTTAAACCAAAACGCTAAGTCAATATAACGTCAATTATTGTAGTGTTTTTACAGTGTGTTCATGAAATTGAAACACAGGGCATGGTTGTTTTAAATTTTGATTCCATATCCAAATATCTATTTAATAATTTTTATACGTACTTTTACTACGGTAGATTCGCGCCGGTCCCCCGATCCCGCCTTGTAAATCACCTAGCAAGGTCGCTAGCCCCTATTAAGGCCTTAACGCGTGAGTGTAGAACCAAGGGGTCCTGGGTTCGATTCCCGGTGGAGACGAAGAAAAAAAAAATGTCTCGGTCCTGCTTGTCCCTAAAGAAAATCGATCAGTGAAACAGATGTTTGCACAATGCGTCTGCCCCTTACCCCACTTGGAGACACGGGACTTTAGTGTAGTTCTTGTGTTTGGTTATATTTGGAATTTCAAAAATGTTATCATAAAAGAGAAGGCAATATAGGAGAAAGAAAATTAAAAATCACACGTACACTGACTTTGAAAGCAGTAAAAGGATAGATTCGTATCCAGTAATTTGGTCATTTCTCGGAATTTTTTTATCAAAAGCTCGTGGAAAATATCTTAAACTCGCAATAAAGTAGAAAAGTTATCAATGACACAGTAATTCGATAGAAAAACCCTTTTAACTTGAAAGCTTTAGGTACTGTTATAATTCCCATTCTCAAAGTTGAACTACGTTTGGTCCTGAATTTAATACAGATTATTATGCTTTCAGTAAAGAAATAATGGAAAGAGGACTTAATTTATAAATCGAAAATCTATTGCAATAATGTTATTTGTACAGATATTAATATTTAAAATTTTATTTCATAAAAAATGCTTTCTAATATCGGCGCTAGATATTATAAATATCTGAACAGACACTATTAAATTGAATTGTTGATAATTAAATAAGAAACTCCCCAGACGACGAT
Organism: Colias philodice; assembly: GCF_061535455.1. NCBI lineage: Eukaryota > Metazoa > Arthropoda > Insecta > Lepidoptera > Pieridae > Colias > Colias philodice. The sequence goes on along the minus strand of NC_143095.1, from coordinate 6,677,160 downwards.
ATTATTTCAAGAAAACGGTTTTCTTGATAACACAGTTCGATTGCGAAGGGTTGAAAATTATTAGCATTTACAGTCGGCGCTAAATTAAAGATTCCTTAACCAAGCAACCAAGTCTGTAATGTAAAATGTCTTTGGGGAAACGATAAAATTGCCGTTTTATTGTAAAGATAAATGTAATCGCTTCCCACCCAATTGGATAAATTAAGGGATCGCGCATACCTACATATAATTTTCGTATCGACTGAACTATTTAGTTGAGTTGTGTATACTACTCTTGAATTCCAAACGACTAACTGTTTAGTCGATCGATTTCAGTCTATTTATATCTCTAACAAATCTAACAGTCTTCTGTAGGCAATTCTCGGATCAAGGTGATAAGGACCATGTCATTTAACCATTACGTTCAACTCAAGAGGTCGCGGATCAACTGTTTAGTTATACGTAATTATATGCGCACTTCAATACGTTGCAATACACAATGAGCGTGTGATCGATAGTTGTCCAACTTTTCAATCAAAAGCGAATCGTTACAGCTTTTTGACTTTTTTATCGATCAATTACAATCGAGGTGATAGTATGCGCGCGTTAATATATTGCTATATATCTATCTACTTATGAGAAACAACAAAATACTTGTTCTACTAATAGTTGTATGTATGCGCTAGCCCTAACTGAACTATCGTAAAACTCTGCTTGATTCATCGCTCATTCACGCTTTAACGAGCTTTGGTTCCTACATACGTCACGTAATAAGGAAGTCATTTTCTTTTATACAAGGAAAATCCAGTCTATATAAAAGTTGATATTTACCAATTAAAGGCAAAAACCCCATACTATGAATATATACCTACTTATAATTATGAATAAGTTATTAGAAATAGTTATGACAGTAAAATAAGAATGCAAAGTAGATGTAACGTTTTAAGAACTTTAAACAAAACTAGAATTTAAACTTCCAATTCATAATACAGTGTAAACTCTATATAACGTCACTTAAGGGACCGTGCATTTTTCGACGTTATAGAGAGTGGTCGTTAAATGGAGAGAAAGGGAAAATTGCATGATTGGTCCAGAGACAGGAATATTATTTTGACATTGCCTATGAAACCATGTTATCATCGCTTGATCAAGGTCTTCATATTGAGGTTTCTTCAATTTTTTGGCAGATCGTCCATCTTCTTCGGCATGCAGAATTTTTTCTTTATTTTTCTACGACTGCATTTCTAAGAATCTTCGGTATGTCAGTAAAAAGAATGTAAACAACTACATTTTCATTGATTTCGGCAACTTAGTCAGTAGGTACTTCCTAGTCCTAGTTCCTAGTTGTAATGTCTTATTGTGGTCGTTAATTAGAGTGAGCGTGATGCTATATGGAGTGTATTATTGTATAGACAACAATATAAACCAACCAAAGTCGAGAAATCTTGACGTTATACGGAGTTTGACGTTAAAGGCTTTGTCAGACAGGACGCGTACTTAGCGCGCGTCAGAGCGTTAAGTTGACGCCGCGATATGACGCTAAGATGTGTTCTACTACTATCGTAGAATACCGTCAAACAGAGCGCCGGCGCTAGCAGTACGCAACGCTCTGTCGCGGCGTTAGGACGCTTTAACGTCGGGTGTTGTATTTTTTTACAAAATTTATTTTAGCGTCGGCGTTAATAGGCGTAAAATAATAATAAAATACTGCGTAATGACCGAAAATTTGATAGAATTGGTTAGAAAATATCCATGCTTATATAATACGAAGGATAGTTCATATAAACTATAAAGATATATCAATGAAGGCAAAATTGTGGGCACAAATCGGAGAAGAAATTAATGAAACTGGTAAGTAAAAAATTCTTCCGACTCCGGAGTTAATATCGCTGTACCTTGTTTTGTTCGTAAGTAATAATTATGTAAACAACATGCAGCTTTAATAATATCAATTACTGTGTCCTAACGCGCGCTAAAGCGTTCTGTTTGACGAAGCCTCGCGCGACGTTAAAACAGGACGCTGCAGCGCTACTACGCAGCGCTAAAATACGCGTCCTATCTGACAAAGCCTTAAATGGAGTGTCGTTATATAGAGTTTACACTTTATCATCCTTAAATGCACGATCATTCAGGAAATAACTGTGCCATTTCAGTCATCCTATTCGGATTATGGGATCCAGACCGCTGGCCGATGGTATACGGTGGTGCTGCCCACAGTCGCCGGTACCTCTTCCACTCCATGTCCCTACGTTGGCCTTCAGAACATAGAATAGAAGGAGTACAGTGCCCTCTGGAGACGCAGGTGCTGCACATCTCTGCGGAGTATAGAACTATGGGTGACGCGATAGCAGCGGCACCGAGGGATCGTTTGGCTTTTCTTGGAATCGTTAATTTGTTCATGGTTTGTTGATCATAGAGCACGACGATTTATTATTTTATATAGAGTTAGTTGCGTTAAAAGAATAGAACGCTTCTCTTCCGTTGTGTATATGAGATAAACACAGTTGTTAATTGTTATCTGTTACACGGATTGATTTTCTTCAAGGACAAGGAAGTATTACATATTTTTTATTAGATGTGCCCTTGATATGTATGAGTTGTATCAATTATAATATTCACTAATCGATGTACCTACCAAAGACTAGATAATCTTGATGGAAAAGGGGAAAGTTATATAGAATTGATACCTAATGAATTGGTTGCGTGCATTGGTTAGCGAAAAATATATCCTTATTGAGATTCAACTGAGTTATTGCACGCCTCATAAGCGAAGCGTTGAGGTGGGTACTACTGTCACTTCGCGCAAAACATCTGATTTTTCAAACTTAAAATGTCTTTATGTATCATACATTGCACTTGTAAGATAATACATACACACACATATTAAGAAAAAACACTATTTTTAACGTTCATGATATTTTTGATGTCATTTTTGTTATTTAAACTAGTTAAAAAACAGTTTAAAAAAGTTCTGTCTTGGACGTCCGTGTGTCTGTATGTGCGGATCCTTTTTCTTGTTAACACGATAGCGACCGAAATACTTTACTAATCGAGTCTTTTTTTTTCTCTTACGCTTGAGTATGCTCAGGAATAGAACCCTTTCATTTTTCAGGGTCTGATTCGATGTGGTTTAATTGTTATTAAATAAACAAAAATAATAATTAATAAATATTTATTAAAAAAAAATTATGAGGCGTGCACTTTTGGATTTTCCAAATTATTTTATTTATACTTTGGGTCACAGATGCGACATACGTTTTGCATCTTGTTCTGATCTTGATGATATGCTTCATGCAAACTTATAAAATATTTTATTATATTTTACGATCTACCAATTTCATAAATGTAATAACATATGCATAACATACCCTATGAAACCTCCAGAAAAAAGGAAATAAATGATGTGTTCAGCTTCAGCGTGTAAAATTTTCCTTGTACCGCATTTATTTATTTCCGCTTTGGACATTTTACTCATAGACCTTTTTATTCCTTCGGGACTAAAGATAGCACGCTTAAAATATAATTTTACACACTTTTCATGATAATCTTCCTTGAACAATGAATTCCATATTATTTTATTATAATAAAAGTATTTAAAAGTAATAAAGATGCGAGATTAATAATAATGACTTTCTTTTTAAGTGGCTTTCATTGAAAATAACACTACGATATAATTTGATCCGTACCAATTACTGATATCTCACAAACATCTGTGTAAACAATTTCTTCATTTTTGCGTACTTAATGGAAATGACAAACAATTATCCTCGCCCAGATTGTGATTTGTGATCACCTTTATCCCGATATTAAAATTAATGTCTCGACAAACTTTTTGTCAGCTCCATTTGTGAAAGGATTTCTTTATTTTTATCCTATAAGGGCTCTAGAAGGTTCTCGCAAACTAATTAATTTTTTCTACCGTTGTATCCAAAAGATTTTGATGCTTATAAAGTGAGGATTTGTGTTGTCAGTTATATTTCGCACCCGTGTTACTTTTTGTAAGCAACCAATTATTTAGTCTAATAACAGTATTACAGCGTTCTTTGAAAATTAAAATAACTTTTAACTTGACATGTAACAGCGAGCGATAAGGTTCTTACAAAACGCTTTTTTATCTTATTCCTGCCATTGAAAGTATTACTACAGCTTTTGAGAACATATTTTAACGCCATTGGCATTTCTCTAATGTAAAAATAACACGTGAAAAATACTTATAGGAAATATAAAATGTGTTATTGAAGAATCATTGACCTCAAATCGACTGTAATGTATTGCGTAGGTGAGAAGTCAATATTGAAACCAGTGTACTGTGATGATGAAGTATTGCGATATTTTTTATTCGGGTTCATTTATAGAAAAATTGGGAATTAACCCGTTTTTAAATATAATATTTTAATATTTTGTATGATGCAGTGAAGGAGTTTAAAATACGATAATTTTAATATTTTTATACGTAAAAAGTTACTTTATAAGAGGTTTATTATTTGACTGTAAAATATTGAGGAGCTATATCTTATCTCCTTACTATGATCTTAGTATAATATCAACACGTATACAATCGACATAATCCTTTCCCTTATCTTTAAGTTTAACGTGATTGATGATTGAACTACAAGGGATTAGTGTTCTTTATCATAATGTAACTCATGAACATTGAGGTATTATTATAGAGAGGACACCACGAACAAAATCTGTACGACAAGCGCGGCGGCGCGGGGCGGCTAGTGAGTCATACAATTTGCAAATATTCTGCCTATTATTACTTATAAATTAATCAATGTAACAAAAAAATGGTTTGAGACGATTGACTCTAACTCGTGTTAGAAAAAGTGTAGTAGCGATGGCCTCTCTAGAACGTAGTACATAGTAACTCAATGCTCATGAAATCTTTTAATAAATAACTTCTTTACAGTATCAAAATAGAACTCAACGTGGAATTAAAGAAATGATCATTGCCATGAAGACTAGAAGGTTTAATTCTACGATTCCACTACCCTTGAGTTATTTCAATCCACCATTCAAGAAATACGCTTGCTATCAAGGATCGCTGACTGCTCCACCTTGCACGGAAGCTGTGTTGTGGCTTATAAGAGCTAAAAGCTTACCGATCACTAGGGTAAGTTAATTCTTTTCTAAATGCTTTTTTATAAGATCCATATAAACGAATCTGGGAAATAAGTGTTGCTAGTGCTAAAAAATATAGATAGATTAAGGGCCGAATTTCAATCCTTGGTTAAAATTTATCCGTCCAATAAAGTATTACACGAACATTTTAAAAAGTCACCTGTAAACTGTCATATTATACGGACAATTTGAATACATTTTTGAAATGGTAGTTTAATACGTTATTCGATGAATAAGTTTTAACCAAGGATTGAAATATTGGCCCTTATTAAGTTAAAACTATATACAGTCTATCTGTAGTCATTATACTCATCTGTCGAGTGAAGTTTCCTCGTTAGGTTTTGGGAAGATTCATATCTTTTTGGTGGTAGTTTCACTTCTTTATCAGAGGTATGTAGATTTTCTGAACGGACATTTAATTGTTAGTCATCAATACATCTTCACACCTGAAATGTTTAGGTTCTAACATGTTCTAAGCTCCTGAAATAACCAAGGCTGCGGTCAATATTGAATATAGCATATAGGTACATACATATATGTATATATATAACATGAAGTAATTCAATTCTCTTATCAGTGAACGCTTCGGTACTTAGCACGAGTAGATTGTAGAGCCCCCAAAATCGATAGCTATTTGTGCTTGAGAAATGATTTATTGAATAAACTATAAATAATATTTCAAATAAATGTTATTATAAAGGTGTTCAGGTATACAAATTATAAAAAAAACATATTTGTATTTAGTTGAAATTTTATCAAATTATTATGTTTATCGATGTCTATGTAGAAATAGTTTCAATTTAATATTAAAACCACATATTTATTACCCTCTACTTTTAGCATGAAGCTCAGTCCTTACAAAACCTGATGACAGAAGAGTACCAAGGGAGCCTCCTGCGACAAACGCAACCTTTGAACGATCGCAAGATATATTTGTTCAATTAAAGAAAAGGTATGTAAAACAAAATGACATGATTGATCGCAAGATGATCACGTCGGGGTCACCAATTTGCCTAACTCGTTGATAGTTGTTCAATGAAAGGCAATTAGAAGAATATGTATATATTAATTACTAGCTGTTGCCCGCGACTTCGTCCGCGATTACGTCGTTTTTCGTCATTCGTCGTTTAAAAAAAATACGTGACACTTTATTTTTGAATGTTCTTAATTGTCTCTTATAAAAATTAACTACATTAAAATTGAATACTCTGATAAGAAAATCTTAAAATCGGAGGACATCGAAAATCCGAGGAAAACATGAGTGAATTTGATTTAAATTCTACATTACTTAGTAATTCAAATAATAATCTAAATTAAATGTAGATTAACAGTTTGAGCGCACCATTATATAATATGTACCTAAGTATTAAATTACGTTAGTTTACATAGTAATTTTACTAAAAACACGATGACTTTCTTTCGCGCTCGGTACAACAAACTAAGCATGTTTGTGGTACGTGGCCCGCGTCACTCGACCCCCCGTGAGTTCCCCTCCGTTACTATGCGAAAATACATTCGTCGCCCTACCGTAGGAAAAATTGTAATATTTTAAATTCGAGAAATATTGATTTCTTGTATTCGACTATTCGTTGTAGTCGAATACAAAATATATTTGAAGAAACTTAGGTTGGCCTTCAGGCAAAAGGGATCCTATCAAATGATAAACTTGACCTTGTATCTTAAAAGTAAGCATGAAAGGATCCTCTGATAATTGTTGAGCACCAAAGGATCATTTAAAACGCACTACTATAAGAGCGAATATTGTCTAAGAACTGTTTAGATTGCACATGTTCCTCTAAAAGTAGTGATTTCAAAGGTTCTGGTGTATCTTCAAACGAAAGCCGACTCCTTACTCCTCTTTAAAGCATTACAAAAAGAACATACTACGTTAATATCGCCTATACAGAAGATGATCTGTAATCAATTGTGAGGTTATAAGCAAACCCACTTTTATATTTGTCGGACCACACCACCGAATTCGTAGATTGATCTTCTATGTTTACCTCTATGTCATTAAGACTCGAAATCTGTCTACAGTAAGACGGGCCTCTCGCTATTCGTCCGTTTCAAGAGACCAAATAGTTTCAATTCTTAATCTTTCATTAAACAAACTTATTAATCGTACTTGTCTCAAATAATGGTAATATTCGCGTCCCTACTCTAGTCATTGCTTATGCTCATGTTCATCTTCAAGAGATCGAATAATATTATGGTGCACCCTATCATTTGTCAAACGGTCTTCATATTGAGTAAAAGTTTCAGATTATCGAGATAAAATATGCCATTTGCGGTCAGCTGTGAGACGTTATACCCTCTCAGTGAAGGTTTCGGTCTCACAGGATAGTACATGCCGTTCGCGGTCAGCTGTGAGCCGCAATTCTCGTTGTGAAGCGGTTTCAGGTTCTCGGCATAACACATGTTGTTTTCGGTCAATAGTAAGCCTCTTACCTCTAACGATCCTTGAGAACTCTTATTTCTCATTTTCTTAGCTTTGCTCGAATTTCGATATAAAGATTTTTTAGATTAAGTTGAAACGGACTGAGAGTATTATAATCATCAATCATCATCATCATCAATACATATAATAAAATTGTGGAAAAGCGATGTCTGTACAATGAAAATATGTAGAAAAAAAATAGCAGGTGTTATTATTAAATCGATCTTGAACCCAAAACTGTAGTTAAAAATTTTTTTGTCTGTTTGTATGTATGTTTGTGCACGCTAATCTCAGAAACGGCTTATCCGATTTAGATGCGGTTTTCACTAATGTATTGTGGTAATCTTCATTTAACATTTAGTGTTTAATTCATGTCAATCGGTTCATAAATAAAAAAGTTATGACAATTTATAAGTAATCACGGCGAACATTTGCTAAGGCATTCTATTGTACACTGTACAGTGTACAATAAAACGTAATTTATCTGTTATACGCTACAGTTATTCCTTTACATGTCCAGATGATCATATCAAAATTCCCCAAGGGTTTGGGGGTAAGCTGAGGTAGTAGGGGGGGGGGCGGGGTCAAATTAACATTATGGTTACTTCTAATAGGTAAATTTTCCACATAAAATGTCCTTTAAATTATGTCGTATTATATTTTTAACCCCCGACGCAAAAAGACGGGTGTTATGTGTTTGACTGCTATGTATCTCTGTGTGTGTGTGTGTGTGTGTCTGTCTATGGCACCGTAGCTGGCTAACAGGTAAACCGAATTAGATGCGGCTTTTTTTTTGTTAGGCAGCATATTTTCCGACGCTGGTTCTTAGATAAATTGTATCAAAATCGGTTCATCCACTTATTATACCTACATAGGGGTAAAAGTGGCAATGAAAAAAATGATAATATAATAATTTATTTTTAAAGATTGTCGGGAAGTTTATGAAATTATTTATTCCTTTTTCTATACACTTTTCTTCGATTAAACGGTTTAGTTACGTGCTCCCTCTCTCTCTCTTCAGCCTTTAGTTACGTGCGTGAGACAGGAAACATCTAATTTGGATTTGTTGCTGGATTTGATAAAAATTGAGTATCGATTAAGCTGATCAGTGGCTACACCATACATTATTAAAAACATCCATTTAAGAAAGGAAGGAAATAGAATTTGCTCCTCTCCCCCCCTGGTTCCTAAAAAATAATATGACATAATTTAAAATAAATTTTACGTAGAATTAGTTAGGCATTTCTTTTTTTATTTTCGATATTATATACTAATCATAATTTTTAATTACAATATTATGTAGTAACTATTTGGTATAGGTTAGGCATTTCATTTCTTGATTTTCTTTAATAAGTTGGTACGTAAGTTTTTTAGCTCAGTTTAGTAAGAAACTTTAATAACAATTCTTTTAATTATTTATGGTAGTACGTATAATTTACTCAATAATTGTATGTTAAGTAGTAATTCAGCATGGGCGTAGCCACGGTGGGGCTGGGTGGGGCGCTTACCCTGGCTTTGATCTGGTAGGTACCAATTGTGAAGTGTTGGAAGAGTGGGCGTGGGCGTGGGCGTGGGCCTGGGAGTGGGCGTGGGAGTGGAAGCATGAAAATAAAAACAATTATTCTTGCCCCACCCTGAGCCCATGGTCATAGGTCCCATAGTCACTATTCCACGCGGACGAAGTCGCGGGCACAGCTAGTAGACAAATATAATCAGAAAGCTTTGAACTCCTAAGCTCAACCATAAAAGATGTCGGGAGATATTTTTTATATAATATGGAGAACATTTCTTTCATACTTGATTTCTGTGTAGTTTTAACCCGTAGGTTGCACACGCGACGAAAGCTTAAAAATGAAGTTACTGCTCTGCTCACGAATATGAAAAATAATTGTACCAAGTTTCGTTTAAATCCGTCGAGTAGTTTTTGTTTCTATAACGGTTATACAGACAGACAGACGGAAAAATTTTTGGCGTCAGTGTCGATCCCTAATCACCTCGTGATAGTTATTTAGGAAATATATTTCATGTACAGAATTGACCTCTACAGATTTAATATAAGTATATAAGTATACATATAATTAGATTCCAATTTCCATGTAACGTTAAATTCGACTATACAATAACTAACAGACAACGCAGGTTACTCTCGTTTCCGTAAGTTGAGGCGGCTACATATTCGGTCCTCATAACTTCACTTTTTGGGAACGAAACGACAGCGCGGTTTAATTCGATGCCAACACCATCAAAAAAAAGGAAATATTTTTAATTGTGAAAAAATATTATGATTTGTACACTATTAATACTATTTTAACATTAACACAAAATATAAGACTGTGAGTGTGTAAAAATAAATCCAGCTAGTTTCACATCAAACTTATGTTTTTAATTAGGTATACGACATGAAAATATATTAATTACCAAGCAATAATCATACAGGTAAATACTGAACAAAAGTATTAACAGTCAAAGTATATTTTTACTTACAACATGTAAATGATGAAGGAATAATAATTATCAACGAACTAACCTTTTTGTATTATTGTTTATAAATATAAATTCATAAACAATAAATTTATAAAGAATAGAAAAAATTCGACCACTAAAGAATGCTGGTTCGAGTCCCGCCTCGTTATCGAATTTTTAAAACACGAAGATTTTTAAAAATGTAACCAATGAACACAATCAATATTAGATTAACTGTAATGGTGTCTAGTTTGACTTAAAATAATAAACATCTACCCTCACTTTTAAAAATGTAGTATATTCACAGTTCACACGAATTATAAGCGCACCTTATAGGGAAGGGAAGATATGGGTTAAAGAGTTAAATAAATAAATAACATAATTATATTTAAATTATTAATTTTTAACATTGTGTCCAGTAGTGTTAACATGTAAATTGATTTGATTTTTACGAAATCTCATAGATGGCGCTGTTTCAAATTTGTATACTAATAAATTCATTAAACTGATTCTCTGCCCAAATTACGTAAATGACATAGTTTTTATTGTGTAAAGCTAGATAATAGCATGGCTTACCCGAAACCAACATTTAAACATGAGTCTTTAGATTGTACGCTGTCGTAATACACGGAATACGTAAGAAAAAAAAAGGTTCACAGCTCCTCCCCCGGAGGTGATAGCATGATAATATGTTTAAAAAAGCGTCACTCGACCTGTTAGTAATATTCATGCAAAATTTGAAGTCAATCTATGCAGTACTTTTCGAGATTAGCCTGGACAAACATACAGACAAACAGACAAACAGACAAACAGACAAACAGACAAAAATTCTAAAAACTATGTTTTTGGCTTCTATATCGATTATAGATCATGGATTATGTATTCTTTTAAAAAAATATTCAATGTACAGTTTTGACTTTCCTACGATTTTATTATATGTATAGATAATATAAATGATTTCGCATTATTAATTTATTGACGTGCGTACAGAGCTTGGTTGGATAGCGACTAGCCGCTGTATACCATATTAAGATTCGCAGATCGGTTTCGAATCCTAATATGGACAGTCGATTTTGCAGACACAAAGAATATTGGTTTTCAATAATATTTTCAAAACATTTTCAATAATATTTTCTTCTGTTCAAAGCTTCGGAGTATCTTATACCCGAAAAAAATATCTTGGTAATTTGATAGCTGATTGGTTCAGGAGCTAATGTGAAATTTAAAATCTATTTGTCATGTACCTACCTAATAAGTAGATGCAATTAATAAGATTTTTTTTTCTAAAAACGTTCATGTTATAGGTATTCATTCATAAGTAGGTTTTGTATGTTGCCTGGAGGCTGGAGCTTGATTGAAAAGCCTGGGTGCTGATTTTAGGTTAGGTTTCCGCCCGCAACTTCGCCCGCGCAGTCAAAGAAAAACCCGCACAGTTCCCGTTCCCGTGGGATTTCCGGGATTGCGTCATTTTCCCGGAATAAAAAGTAGCCTATGTCTTTTCTCGGGTATCAAAATATCTCCATACCAAATTTCATGAAAATTGGTTCAGTAGTTTAGGCATGATTGAGTAACAGACAGACAGACAGAGTTACTTTCGCATTTATAATATTAGTTTGGATTTCAATATAGGTACCTACACCAATTAAAGTAAAGCATTTTTTAATAGACGGTATAATATAATAATAAATAAATCAATAAATCATAAACTATACTCTATGAGGTACAAGTACTCGTTGAGTTCATTACATAAATTATTGACGATTACTTTTAATCAATGCAGGTCACCATCGATCGTTAGAAAATGCACTGCGGTACAGATAGCAACACAGCATGATACATCACGATATGCATTTATTGTACTAATGTGAACTTAAGGTCTAAGACATAAATGCGTAAATAAAGAATGCGTCAATTTCCTTATCGCTAAACTTGATAGAGGCGTTGTATAATAACAAGACAAGAATGTTTTCGCTATTCATTAAGGCGAATCTCGGTTGTGATGTTTTAATTAATTATTTATTTTTCAACAATATGCGATGATTAATATCTTACATGTTTCTAGGATGAAAAAGATTCTAATATACTTTTCCTCGAAATGGGAACCATATGTAATCTATGTTTCTTTTATATATTCACTTACAACTTTGCTTCGTGCTATTTTTTTTCCAATATCAATTAGTTGAAAATTGTCTCCTTCCCAAACAACAACAAACCCCAAATTTCTTCCTCCTAATTAATGAATGTTAAACAGTAATTTCTACACAAATTTATGATATTATCTCAAGAGCATTAATCAGGGTTTTCTACGACGTCACGTCTGCGGTGAAATTCCCAATTTAATTCTATATAACCATGAATTAAGGTTGGCTTATTTAATTATAAGCAAATCTTGTTAATACAGTATCTTTCCGGAATACTAATGATGATCGTACAAAGTGTTGTTTCGAATCTAACCTTCGACAGTAATTACAAGTGTAGAGTGAGGGAAAAGTTTATTAAGCTACGGAAAATACGGATCAAATATAAAATAGGTACGTAAATGAAGAATTAACAATGAAGGGCCAGTGTGTTGATTACACTTTATAATATAACACTACATTCGTTTAAACGTTGGTTTAAACAAAATGTATGATTTTCTATTTTCTTATTGTTCATAAACTGACTCGAGTTATCCTGTATTCTTGTCTTTCTGAATTAAAAATAAATTGTAGTAAACTTGTGACTTTTAGGTGGTCATAGTTTTCAATTTTCATGTTACGCCATTTATAACTGAAGAATTTGTATTCGCTTGGTGTCTGAATAATCAAAAATAATGTGAAACTGACAAAAAACAAAACAGACGAATAAAGCTATTGCATAATAAATATAAAATTGATATGCCCCTTAAGCGAATATATTGTACGTATGAACTATGTGTGTATCGAAACTAGCAATGCCCGAGCACGTGGAAGTCAGCAGTTATCTAATCGGCGCTGTGACGAACACCATCTATCAATTTATCGAGGAATTCTATTTATCGTTTCACTAATCCCAGTTGTTAAAGTGCCACTTTGTTTTCGTTAACGTCCGCACTCAGAAAATTTGATTGAGAGGTCAGGAAGTATTCTGGTTTGCAGTATTATTCTGGAGTAAAATTACGGAAGATTTTTTTTGTGAATTATTCGAGAAGTATTATTGATGTTACATCTTTGTCATGTTTTACATGATTTATATCAAATTATTATTAGTGGTTTTATTTCAAAGTTACTGTTGAAGAAACGTAAATATTGAAAGAGGATTATAAAATCTGTTGCTACTTTTTTGATAAGATAAGATTACTGAAATACAATACTCTGATAATGCACTTTTGTGTATGCGTTTATTAGATAAGATTTTTTTGTTACTTGCAAAAAATGTTTTTTAGCCGTCATGTGTATAGAAACTGCATAGTCAATCTATTTTCATAACAATCTAAGCGATAGATGTCAAATATGACTTTTAACTTATTATTTTTATACTTTGCGTCCTTTTTATAGGTCATGGCTTAGTTTAAAGCCGTTTTCATACCTCTTTTATCCAAAATAACAGGCCTATAAATCGCAAATTTCTGTGAAGGTTCTAAATCACACGTATATTGAGTAACAATGTAAATGGCAACTTGCATACAATGTGAATAAACGTTTCCTTATTACGAGTAAAATTTGTGAGAAATACTGTATTGTAAGAAATTGTATAAGAATCAGTATTGTGACCTATTTATTTAGTGGCTAGCCAGTTTCTTCCTTAACATGAAGTCAGCGAAGTGTAAAATGTGTTCAAAATAATTGTATTCAATAAAATTTCCTTTCTATGAGTGCCAAAGAGAAAGTAAGAAGAACCAGATTTCATTAATGTATCAAGATACATCTACACGACCATCATGGCGTATCCTGAAACATCTGCTATGAACCAACAAAATAGGATAACCGAAATACGAAAAGAACTGAGAGACATTAAATCTGAAATTCAAATAATTAGAAACATTACTAGACAACTAAAGAAAGATTGCAGTAAGAGTAATACAGAACTATCTTCTATTAAACTCGATAAGTCAGCGCAAGAGCATAAACTTTTGACACTAGATAATTTAAATAATACATTAGAAGATGTATTGACGTACCATGATAATCATAGTGATATGTGTGTGAAACAAGGTGATGGCAATATTAAATCAAAAACTGTGATTCAAGATTTAAGTACCGAAAGTGAACATAAGATAGATCCTAGAATATATCGGGAACAGAGCATGAATGCGAAAAATCTTGGTGAGTTAATTGCATCTATATACTAGTTGACCTTGCAAACGTTCTGTGAGAACACACTTATCATAACATTGCTTAACATAATATAGTTACTATACGAACTAATTTAATTATAATCAAATACATACCTATACAAAAAATGCATCATTAGTCTAGGAGAATACGCATGTTCATATAAAACGATTTCGGCTTGGAGGCTCCGCTCAATAATATATTAATAAAGAAATATCCCTAGCTCGTCTGTTGGCAATACAGTCAGGTATCTTGGGAAATCTCGTGCGTTAATTTTTTTTTCCTTCTTTATGTTCTCACATTTCATTCATAATAGATTTATAGATTTATAGATTGATAAGTGCATTTGTGTTTAAGCGCGTACTTGGGCAATGTCATCTCTCCCACGCACTTAGATCGTCGAAAAATAACGGCCGAATTATGCCGTGTACAATATTATTATGGTGCATTTACACATTCGTGTTCTCCATTCGCCTCTTCATTCACTTGTTTCACGAACACGAACCACCGTTTATACATTCATAAGTAGTAAATGAAGTTCGTGTTCGTCCAAATTATACCAATTACATAGCGAAATCTATGCTATGCATAATTATATGTATAAGTATAATTAGTTCACGTATTTTAGCTGTTATTCGCCTCGCTGATCGCCTTGTGATTTTCACAAATGTGAAAATACACCATTAGACTTTATTTACAAATTTAATAGCTCAATTTGATAAATAAACTGAAACACAGCCAAAATTAGTGCTAATAATAATTAATAATATATAGGTGGTGTTTTTTCAAAATTCTGAATACCTGATATGATTTACAAAGGCGCTTATCAGAATTCATGTACACACATTCATTATCAAAACAGCATTATTTCACTCAAATTCCATAGAGATTATGATTTGTAGTAACCGCGATTTTACTAAAATTGGTTTGTTTATTAATTATTGTTTCATATTATTGACGTTGAAAATGTATGATTTAAATTTGATAGTAGAAAAAATAATGCATAAAATTACGTCCTTTAATATTCGATATCTCTATAAAAATAAGTAATACGTAAGTATTTTAAATAAACAGTTTAATACTTTAAATTACCATTTTTTATTAAATAAAGCTAATCATCTATTTATTAATAAAGTAATAATATACGTATTTAAGTATACAGTCTAACATGCACTAAAACTTTATAAAGCTCGAATCCATGAGGAAACGCGGCAAACAAAATAACTTCTATTCTAATCATGAACAAGTTCATTTCATTATCTCGGATTAAAATATATTCACGCAAATAATGTCTCAAATTGTTTTTGTCAAACATATCGATAAGGGAATTTAGCATGGGCAGTCGTTAATCAAAATGTGATAAAGCAATTTTTATCATAGATTAGATAGAACCTTGAGTGTGAATCAATTTCTTAAATTCGCAGTACACAAGCAGACGTAGCATACATTATTAGAATAAATAATTACGTGAAAATGAATTGTAACAAAATTGTTAGTTCGGTTAGCAACACCAAAGTATTCCCTTCAAACACAGCCGCTACATCAGATGGTAATATATTTTTTTTTCTTTTTTCTTTTTTTTTCTGATTCTAAGGCAGTGGGCCAGCAGGTCGAGACAAATGGTAGAAGAATAGAATAACTCTAAAGAAATCCATAAAAAATTACTTCGGCTGGATGGGAATTATGGTCGTGGTCGTCGTCGTCGTTGGTAGTGTGACTGAACCATTACTAGAATGTCATGAGCTTATGTCAATAATTAGCGATAGCAGTTTCTATTCTTTGGCGTCTCTGAAACTTGTCTAAAGCCTTAAGTTTCGATAGGATTGATCTTTCATCAATATTATCCTAAAATTGGATTTTATTGATATAGTTTTAACTTTATATAAATAGTATCATTCCGATTTTGATCTCGAGATATTGTTACAAATTTTATCTAATAATCGTCCATCGATTTATATAATAGTTATCATTTTCTTTTAATTTTATATAATACCTATTTACTATCACTATCACTACATAGTATAAAACAAAGTCGCTTTCTCTGTCCCTATGTCCCTATGTCCATTTGTACGCTTAAATCTTTGAAACTACGCAACGGATTTTGATGCAGTTTTTTTTAATAGATAGAGTGATTCAAGAGGAAGGTTTATATGTATAATAACATCCATTAAATAGTGGAGAAGTACTGTTATTTTTGAGATTTCTAATGTGATGTCGTAAAAAATTACATTTATTCCGCTTACATTGCAAACGCAGGCTGAACCCTACGAGTTTTATCAAAATAATGTACTAAGTATTTATACACATTGAAAAGGTCTACAGAAAAGTCCGCGATGGTATATGTCTATCTCTTATGGATAACCCACAATAACTTATTTTTGTCATTTACTTTTTACGACAAATAATGGCTGATTTTCGAAGCGATTTTAACCAATACAGCTTTAATCCTTAACCAATTAAATACCTTGAATACATTGTTCATTTAATATAGATCTATATGGCCCTTTACACCGTATGATTTAAGTGAATATTTTCGAAGATATTACAGATTTAAAAATTGCGGGACGTAGCGTTTGCGGCGGTACCGGCCAGCCGCCCGGCTATATATTATTTTATACTCGTGCGAAGCCGGAGCGGGCCGCTATGTTTTTTATTGTACAACGTTCACAGTTTTTCTGTAGTGTATTTAGTATCAGCATTGCATCCGTGCGAAGCCGGGGCGGGTCGCTAGTAAATTATAATATAGAGCTTTAATAAAAAAAAATTGTTTAACCACGCGAATATTAAAGCAATGATGATGACAACAGCTCTATTTTAATAATATATTTAAAGTATAGGTCTATAGAATGGAGGAAAAAAAAACAAAAAAAACTTGGTAATAGACAGATTATTCCCATCCTGCAAATGATTCAATTCACCCTGAGTAGTTTTTGCAAGGGTATTGTGAAAAGTATCTCAATCTAGACTCATTTTTTCAGTCCACGACTATGTCTTTGTTTTATATTTAAGGAACATATACTTTTATATGAATATGATTTATTTTATTAATAAATTCGTATAAAAATAATCTCGTAGCAAAACTATTATGTAAATCAAATATGTAATAGTTGGTGTACAAAGGATAAGGTGTTATCAAAATATTGATACGATAATCTACGACAGAAGTTTTATAATGGGAAATAGATTTCGTACTTTTTTTACTGCTCTAAGATTAATATTGGAAGATTAATTATTAAAGTACCTACCTACTTTTTTTGGATACACTTTAGGCATAGTTATAATGACATTTTTATACCTACTACCTATATTTTTAAAGAATATATTTTCCCTTACGATAAATTGTAAAAAGATTGAAAAATCAGATTTGTTACTTATCTTATGTTTTCCACGTGTTTGAAAAATATAGTTCAATCTTTCTTCAGTCTTCAGTTTCAGGCACTGTGTAATCTTTATGTAAAACTTTACATGTAACTATAAAAACTAAAACAACAACTTATTAACAACTAAATTGTTGTGCAGTTCCTTTTCAAATAGTCGCTATTTCAAATTTCACCCAAAAAATATCAAAAAATGTAATCTCGTTTCAGCGGAACAAATTTCGAAGCTCAGAGCGTCACAGTCGCCCATAGCCATATCTGTCAGCCGCTGCCCCACGTGGTCGTCTCTGGAACCTTTAAAATTCAAAGGCTACTGGGACAATGAGGCGACTGGAGTGCTCTTGAACACTGGCCAAACGGGTAAGAATATTTAATTAAGTAGACTTGTTTAATTGCTTTTTGTTGAGAATATATTAAGTTACTTATTAATCACTAGCTTCCACCCACGACTTCGTACGTGCATCCCCGTTTTTTACCCGTTCCCGCAAGAATTTTGGGAAATCCTTTCTGCGGATGCCTACGTCCTAACATCTACCTACATGCCAAATTTCAGCCCGATATGTCCAGTGGTTTGGGCTGTGCGTTGATAGATCTCTATATCAGTCACCTTTGAGTTTTATAGATATATAGATTTTTGGTAACGTGAGCTAGACTACACGTCGCATTTTCGTGGAATATGGAATATTCGTATTCAGATGAAATATTTTCAGATGAAATATTTTAATAGACAGTCATTAATAATTTATTAATGTATTAAGTATGTCCATATTAATTACAATGTAAAAAATGTTAACCTTCGTCTATCAGGTACGTATGTAGCGTCCACAATCCACATTAAAAGCTTATCAAGTGTGAGCGCTTCATAGCTAGGGATTGCAATTGCTGGATCCAGCATACAGCAATCCAGCTGGATCCAGCGCCTTTTTAAACATGCTGGATCCAGCACACATCTTGATCCAGCGATGCGGATCCGCAAACGTATCAATTTCTATTGTTTAGTTTTGAGTTGCCGCCATTTTCGAATCGAAGAACCCGTTAAAATGACTTTAGAGCTAGAGCTTGAGATAGAACTTAAAAGAGAGAAGGAGAACTTTAATAAACAAAAGCCAAGTGGTCAATTAGATTACGAAAAGATCCTGAAAAAAGAAATGAGCGTTTATGAGAGCGAAGGAGTGCGAGGTGAACATTTATCTATGTTTTATGAGTATTTAATGACCTTAAAACCGACCAGTGTAGAGCCGAAAGGGCATTCTCAGCAGCCGGCTACATATGCAGTTTTGTGCGAAGCAGGTTGGGAGATAAGACTATAGATAAAATTTGTTTTCTAAGGTCTTACTTTCAGAGAATTCAAAAAAAGAAGTAGTCTCTTATCGTCAGACTTTAAACTGCTTAATTATTAAGGATTAACGAGCGGAGAGAAGATTATTTCAAAGCTTTTTTTTGTTTGATACAAAAATACTATTGAAAATTAAAATAGTGTTATTATTACGGTCCATTTTTAAAAGAATGTTAATTAAGTTAATTTTAAAAGAATTTGTGAAACTGATTGCTAGAAGTCCTATCATTAAACATAAGCGTAATTAATAAGATACTTAGAAACATTATCTTAAATGTTATATGAATATAAGGTTATAAATTTATAATTATGTTCGTTATTTAATTTTATGTTGATTATTTTGATCTCAAATTATTAAAAAACCCAAGCAAAGTAATATAAGATATCACCAAATGAGTGGAAGATTTCAAAGATTATCGTAAGAAGTACAAATTAATAAAAAAAGTCTTAAAAAGTCGTCTTTTTATTTTCGTTCCACGTTTTGCTGGATCCGCGCTGGATCCAGCTGGATTCAGGTCAATCCAGCAAAAATTCCGCTGGATTGAAAACGCCGCTGGATTGCAATCCCTATTCATAGCCTTATCCGTCCACGGCCCGCGCCTTCCGCGGATTCCCATAGGAATGAGATTTTCATGTTCAATTCATTTAACGCTGACTCATGATTCAATAAAAACTTAACCGTTGAACCAGTTTACTGATAACAATGATAAAATATAAGGAAATACAATGCTATCAATAACGACAAAATTTCTTGTAACATTCTATATAGAATAATCTTGTAAATTATTACGTACGTTAAAGAGATTTCCCGTTTAATACGTCTGGGTTGAGCCGATAAAAAAAGACTTACAGCTAATACATAATATTATACACCGTAAAGATAAGAAACCGACTTTTGTTGTGGTAAAAGTTCTTTTTAAAAAATGAAGTAGTTTTTTATTTAATTAGTTATCTTATTAATTAAATCGCAAAAAATAAACAAACAAAAAGTCAAGCTTTTATTTGAAGTCCCATGTGCCTAGTGGGGTTAGGGGAAGATGCACATTTTTTTTCTTCGTCTCCCCCGGGAATAGAAACCCAGGACGCCTCGGTTCTACGCTTACGTGTCAACCACTGTACCAAGGAGTCGGTCAAGTTTTTTTTTTAATATTGCTTTAATTTACTGACGCATTATGTTAAAAATAAATAATTAAATTGGCGCTTAATTATTATTTTTTAGATTCGTGATAATGTTGTTATTGCGATAAGTTTCTTTATAAGATCATTGCACTTTATGTGTAATCAATTAGTTCATTTTGATAAAAAAATAAAGGTGGCATTTGATAATATGTTATATAATATTTTTAATTGGTTCATATTTTTACAAAAACTAGAACAATAACTAATAGCTTTACGAAAACCATGGACAATAATATTTTCACTAAAAATATTTTTATACATTTTCAAGACCATTTTCTTTGTGAACTAAAAAAGTTCCCACTTTTTGCCTTGCCTATCCTCAACCTGACCCTCTATTATAAATTGAGCCCATTACCTTATGCAAACACTGTGAGAATAATAATAAAAAAAATATTATAAATTATAGTCCACTTTATATTTCATCAATATTATATTTTTTTAAAACAAACTGCTACGTTAACAGTTTTACATCTTTAAACAATATGTTTATTGAGCAATGAGTTAATTTTTATACATTTTGGAATTTAATATTCCTTTTTCCTTCCTCATGGAACCAGTGCTAAGAGAAGCTAAGAATATTAGAATATTAAATCAACAGCCTGCATAGTAATCAAAATAGCAAGAAACGTCACCATTTCAAATTTTATTTAACCCTGTTCAGTTGAAAATTTGACCGTATTCACTTGAAATTGAGTTCATAATTCATCAAGAGCCTTTTGAATTTTATACCTACTAAAACATTTATTGCGTTGGTAACAGATATATGACAAGAAATAAATATAAATCTTTATCGTGATATTTCCTTATTCATAATTTACCTACATTTGAACAGATTAGTATCTGTTATCAATATCTATTTTCTATGTTTAATAGATAATGTACCAACGTTTTTAAAGTTTTGAAGCAATGTTACAAAAATAAAAAGCTGTTACAAGTTTTCTTTTTACTGTAACGACATCAACATTTATTACGATTATTTATATTCATTTTATTTTATTGTGTTTATATATACTGGTTTGTATTTATACTGCAATATTATGTTAACTATTGACTAAAGTTCGAACAAGCTGGATAAAGTTAAAATTAAAATTCCTGGTTTTTAGCTCGGAGCGTACATTACAACAACTACTTTGAACTTTTCAAAGAGTTGTTTATCATTTAGTCGTTTTTAATGTTTGTTGTTTGTAAAAGCTTACAATGATTTTTCAAATATTTTGCTTTACATGTATTTCCTTCAACAGTCAAATTATGATCATCAAATATAGCTAGCTTTAGTACCTAATTATTGTGTATCTAATCTTGTGTTCATTCTTTTAGGAGACGTTGTTTTACAGGCAATATCATATAATCTATTTTTTATATCTTATTCTGAACAAATTATTTTATTGTTCGCTACTATTAAATTCTTTCATATCTTTATTATGTAGATATGTAGATAATTACCATTTTCAATTTTCTCTTACCTGCAGAGACATAGGTATTCTAGGTATCCTAAACTGTGCTAGCCAAGTGATTGTTGGCAGATGTAAGCTCGGGGTATCAAACGTTTTCGTTCCTGTGCTTATATTTTTACAGTAATAAAATTTATTTCATTCATTCTCCCCTACACGAAGTACACCATACAGATTGCAGATATGCTGTGTTTCATTGTGGAAAATATTCCGCGCGGAAATTACCATTAATAAAATTACGAGTGTTCAATAGGTTCCTGTGCTTATATTTTTACAGTAATAAAATTTATTTCATTCATTCTCCCCTACACGAAGTACACCATACAGATTGCAGATATGCTGTGTTGTTTTACCACTGAGTTATTTTTTTATTTTTTTTATTCCCATTTAAAGTCCAAATTCAAAGACCTTAAACACACTAAATGTATATTGAAGATTTACAGCGTGGTCTTCCTTGCTGAAGTTTTATTGGACCTAGTAAAGCGGATATTTCTTTTTTCAGCATTCTTCACGTTAGATTCCGCAAAACGGCCATGTCTCAGTGGAGGTCCACTCATCGGCGAGTATATATTTGAGCAGATGCACTTCCACTGGTCAGTCGATGATTTTACGGGATGTGAACACGTTTTAGATGGACATGGGTGAGTTGCTCTTAGACTAGATTTCAAATAACGCCCTCATCTTAGGCTCTTACGCTTGTATTTTATTTAATTTTTAATTGAAACCAGATAAAAATTACGACCGGCTTTAAAACATGACAGGCGCTCCTTACAATGGGCAGCGTTGGGCCTAAAAATAATCGTCGATGTTTGCCGCCAATACGGCGATAATGAATAAACTTTTACGATGACGGTCGATTAAAGACATTTTTGCCCTCTACACTTTAATGATTGCCTCTACTCGTCCAACGCAACGAGTTACAGTATATCCTAGTCCATCCTTATTTTAAATTATAATCAACATCATCAACTTAAGCTTTAATTTATTATGCTGATCAAGTGCGGGTTTGTAGATTTCATGTCGCCGAATAACTTTTCGGACATGTCAATTTACCGATTGCAGATGTGATGTAAATAATCGATTCACATTTTGCACATTTGTTTACTCTCTAACCCTCGAACTCTGATTGAAGTGAGAAGCCTTCCGCGCTGAGTCATCGCCGCTTCATTATGTCCCTTCTCGAACCCGTCTATTTCAGATGCGTTGAAATAGTGTCGAATAGGCGGAAAATATAGCCATGCCAAAATTATATTTATAGCTAATGTTAGCGGTCTCATTTGTAGAATATTAATTATACTATGCATTATGAATGACTAAATGGTAAAATGTTTTAAGTTACGTATAGATTCGTTGCACACGCTTCACAATACGAAAGTCAAATGCCTGACTCGTGTAGCCAGACTTGTAATTACTAATCTGTTTTATGTGTGAGAGTCAAACAGCGTCGATTATAAACAGCCGATACCGTTTTAAAATGCAATATTGTTGGAGTATTACCTGGATCTGTATATTCTTTTGATACGTCTTTGAACCTTTAAAAAGGAACTATTATTTCTTTCAGGTACGCGGCAGAATGTCACTTAGTGCACTTCAACAGTAAATATGAATCCATGGAAGCAGCAGTGGCCCACCCAGACGGTCTGGCTGTGGTCGGATTTCTCCTAGAAGCTGTAGACGTTCCAAACCCTTGCTTTGACCAGTTCGTCGAGGGTCTGGATCTAATTAAGAAGCGGGATAATGCAGTGCATTTACCGTCTGGTGAGCTTTTGGGATTTTATATTGTAGTCTTATCAATTACGTACATTACATGTAAAATTTGTATTTGGACCAAACACTATAAATCATAATGTTATAGTTAATTTAAGTTAACACAAGTTTTATATATTATTACAAGCTGCTCGCCCCGGCTTCGCTCGGGTAGACGTTTTTGTAAGTTTTTAATATTTTTTATTCGATATAACATACTTCTAGTCTCTTCTCTCTCTGTTATGTAGGCAGAGTCCAATGCATCAAATCATTTTAAACCATTTTACCACTGAGCCATTCTATTTTTATGGAAACAACAATAGATCCATATAATTTTATTATTATTTTACGAATCAGTTGGGTTTAAAAAAGTATGTGTTCAATTTCCAGACTAAAATTTTGCTGGTCTGACACAAACAAAATTAATGTTCAAGTTCACACATCAAGAGCTATTTCAGCTCACAGAAGTTTTCATACGGGTGGGATTTATAACCTACTTCGGTGTTTGAGAACTGTTACGTGATCGATTTCAAATAGTTGATTCAACAAGGAGCTTCAGCTGTTCTCCTTTCGTAACCGCCAAATATTCAATCAGATAATTTCGAAATATTTTTTTCCTACCACACACCTTTGAGTTACGAATAAATATCACTATAACTACGCACGAATAAATATCACTACCTATAACTACGTATATAGGTAATATGTTCTTTGAAGCGTAACAATTGGTAACAATATTATGTGTGGTATAATCCTTTGTTTAGTAAAAATCATATCTACTTTTAACGATTATAGACTGGGGTAGAAGCCTTTAAAAATAATGAAAAGATAAAAAAAATCGCAGTCGGATGAAACCCATTAGAAAAGGAGGGGAATATGATAAAAATGTAAGGAAAAATAAATTACGGTCAATCCGAGTTCGGGAAGCGGGAGGGGGGAGCTTTTAAGATAAAAAAATGGTTTCTCTCGATTTCCGACAAAACTACAAATCCTATAGAAAAAAGTTCAATGGCAAAGTTGTAGGTAATTAAAAGTTCTACAACTTTTGTATTCACAATTTTTTCACATAACCTAAAAATTTAGGTGAAAAATTCAAAAAACCAAGTTTTTGGTCTTTTATTTTTATCTACTTCAAAATTTATTTTTTTTCTATGAAATTTGGTGGAAACTTACTTTATTATGTCCCAAATACACTGTAATTTATTTGATTGAAAATATTTATTTTTTCGCCTTATTTTGAATTAATACCAAAAAAACAACCTAATTTTCAATCGAAAAGTCACCCGTCAAAATATCAGCTTTTTTCAAAAACTTGGGGTGCCTTTTATTCATTGAAATCTCTACTTTCATATGGTGTAAAAAAAATAAACACCACCATAGTAAATGTTCTCAGGAAATGCATACAAACAGTGTGAAAATTGGCTTTTACTAAATCAGGCACACTTCTCGAACTACCTGAAATGTTTTTATCGACATCATTTTGCTTTTGAATATGCTGTAAAATATTAAAATTAGAACAGATAATTATTTTTCTTTTGAAATATTACCGAAAAGCCGATACAAGAGAAGATATAGAGTTCAAGAAGTGTGCCTGATTTAGTAAAAGCTAATTTTCACACTGTTTGTATGCATTTCCTGAGAACATTTACTATGGTGGTGTTTATTTTTTTTACACCATATGAAAGTAGAGATTTCAATGAATAAAAGGCACCCCAAGTTTTTGAAAAAAGCTGATATTTTGACGGGTGACTTTTCGATTGAAAATTAGGTTGTTTTTTTGGTATTAATTCAAAATAAGGCGAAAAAATAAATATTTTCAATCAAATAAATTACAGTGTATTTGGGACATAATAAAGTAAGTTTCCACCAAATTTCATAGAAAAAAAATAAATTTTGAAGTAGATAAAAATAAAAGACCAAAAACTTGGTTTTTTGAATTTTTCACCTAAATTTTTAGGTTATGTGAAAAAATTGTGAATACAAAAGTTGTAGAACTTTTAATTACTTACAACTTTGCCATTGAACTTTTTTCCGTAGGACTTGTAGTTTTGTCGGAAATCGAGAGAAACCATTTTTTTATCTTAAAAGCTCCCCCCTCCCGCTTCCCGAACTCGGATTGACCGTAATTTATTTTTCCTTACATTTTTATCATATTCCCCTCTTTTTCTAATGGGTTTCATCCGACTGCGATTTTTTTTTGTTTCAAAAATTATCTACTCTAGTCTATTACTTAAGCACCGATAAATAATGATACATTCGATAAATTTTACGATAAGCATCATATATTTTACTACTAATTTACTTTGTTTGCTAGCGCCGACATATCAAGTAAGCCACTTGACTGAGATTTTAATGTCCTTTATGAAATTTTCGCTCGTTAAGTACTCGTAAAGTTAACGTTTGAAACACTACATATCATTTCGAGTGTTTTATACTTGAGGTATTCTATTCATATTTATGTCGTATATTCATATTTATGTTTGTGACTGTTTTGATTTTCTGCTAGTTCTATTAACACTAATTAGTAATTTTGTACCTTCATAAAATGTAAAAGATATTGTATCAAGAATGAAATATGAAAAACATTTACCTGTCATTAGATATTATCAAAAAGTAGTCTGTAGCTTGTAGTTTCTATGACCTACAAATCTTCTATAACTTTTTTCCAATAACTCTACTTACCAATAAATGATGTACTTCTTCCAATACACTAAAAGCTCAACGCGTGTCTCCTTACAGAATCATTATCCTGGATGGACAGAGCTGACGTCACGACGGGCAGCTACGTCACCTACAAGGGATCGCTGACCACGCCGCCCTACACTGAATGTGTCACATGGATCATATATGAGAAGCCCGTACAAATTGGAACTGAGCAGGTGAAACTATACTAACTATAGATATTTGATCGGTTTTTCCCACGTAAATCCCAATCGCGAGATAGCTACCAACATATTGCCGTATAACCGTATATATTTTCCAGTGAAAATCTTATTAAAATCGTGGCTTATCTGATCCACAGACTACGTTACAGATTCAATTTTAATTAAGTTTGTATTAGGTACACATGTCTATGAGAAGCTGAAAGTTGAACATTGTAGTTAGATACTGTCTAATGAGTTCCACGAATATCATGCTTAGCATTTATACAAATATTAAATTTAGCTAAATATAACATCATGACCTTTCCAACAGAGTCAGCATTCAAATAGAAATTCACGTGGTAGTTGTATGTCCACATTTGGATAGTTAGGTTGTTTATTCAATTAAATCAAGGGTCGTATTGTAATTATACGTACATTATATAGGCCTGTAATTACATAGGATCCTCAATTCAAATTGAGGAAATGATTGAAGCCTCAGTCCATCATTCTAGGACCAAATATTGAATGTTATATCACGTAGTTCGTCACGTTTCCGAATGCTTTTATATAGCTTTACATCGAACTTCAGAGTAATGATTGTAACTTTGTAAAGTTTTCAATCCCTCGCGGAAAATCGTACTCTCGAATAAGTAACGGTATTCCTATTCATCTCCCATTGCAGTATATCGAAGCTTATTGACAATGTAAGTTTGACGTGATATATCTCTTCCCTTTCATACATAATAGCACGTGCAAAGTTCTTTGTGGTAGCTGTTTGTCCCAGTTTCACTCGGAAAGACATCGTTTTTAACACGCTTTTATTATAGATTCACCTGTACAGTGTACGTTTGTATGCAACCGACTTCTTTAGACTCGATTTTGACTTACATTTACCTCAAACTTTGTACACTCATCAAGGTTTGGTGACAGTACCTAAAATAACTTTATGAGTTTATCTTATTAAAGCGTGTCTTTATAGTGTTTATAATTAATTATATTTGTTATTTAAAATAATATAATGTAGCTTTCTGATGTTGAAAGAATATTTTAATTCACCCTGTAGTTTCGGAGCCTATTCTTAGCAAACAAATAATCAAATCGTTATAATACTAGACTAAACGAATGCTTTCATATAATTTGTTCGCAGCTGGGTCTTTTGAGGCAATTGGAGGGCAACGACAGTACACCCATTGAGAGGAATGTGAGGCCAACGCAACGACACCCACCCGGACACTCTGTTATATACGTGAAGCAAATGAAATCGAAACTGTGACCTGATATTTGTATTGTATGGAATATACGTGTTTTTGTTATGATGTGTTTTATTTACGAGATCTGTAGAAGATATGAATAGATAATTGGGGTTTCGCTCATTAAATTCCAAGGTATACTATCAAAGAAATAGTAAAATAAAACCGGCCAAGTGCGAGTCGGGCTCGCGCACAAAGGGTTCCGTAGCAGCAAATATAATAAATTACAGTTAAATCAACCTATCTCAAAAACTATAAGAGATACTTTGATCAAACCAAAAATCGTTGAAAGAGTTAATTAGCATGCATCACCTCTATTTTTTTTAGAATTTTATACCCCGTAGTTATAAAAATAGAGGGGGGGGGACATACTTTTTACGACTTTGAGAGCTGATATCTCAAAAACCGTTCACTTTAAGAAAAATGTTTTTTAGAAAACTTTATATCATTTTAAAAGACCTTTCCATTGATACCCCACACGGGTATGTACATCGAAAAAAAAAATTTCATCCCTCAGTTACATGTATGGGGGGCCCCACCCCCAATTCTTTTTTTTACTATTTAGTGTCATATTTTTGTAGCGGTTCATACAACACATATTCCCATCAAATTTCATCACTGTAGTACTTATAGTTTCCGAGTAAATCGGCTGTGACAGACGGACAGACGGACAGACGGACAGACGGACATGACGAAACTATAAGGGTTCCGTTTTTGCCATTTTGGCTACGGAACCCTAAAAATGATCAGTAAAAAGCTAGTCAAGTAACTATATCGATAGGTACTTTACTCTTTCATGTGTCACATTAATATTTTCCATGTACTGAAATATCAACCTACTCTTTGAATATTTTTTTATATTTTTTTATATTTTTATTTGATGTTTATATTTTTATTTGATGTAGTTTCATGTCTATAATATTATGAACGTGATAAAAATTATTAATTATAAAACTACGAGACGTAAAATATGTAACATTTTACTCGAATATTACGCATCCAATAAAGAACTTTAACAAAATAATAGCTATCTTAATTATTTTGAATTTAATTTGTTCAAGGATTATAATATAAAATATTATTTTAATTTTTATACTAAATAATTTTATTTTGATTTTACATAATATTTTATATTTATTTTTAAAACAGCAATGATGATATTCATTTTTATCATGAGGTTTTCAATTCGAAGTGTACTTTATAATAATATTCAGCATACATTTCAACGACAGAAATCAAATTGGATCCATCTGTTCAAATCCAAACTGCTCAAAGCTCCTGCACACATTTCTACTGTGGAAGCTAGATGTTCATACATTCGTACGTAAAGTATATTACTAATTGTGAAGCTTGTAGTAGAATCCAATGAAGTAATAGATACAGTACTCATATCAGCAACATGTGACTCTCCAGACACATCGCGTCTCAAGAGTTGGTATAATCTTAAATATTCAGAGTCAAATTTGTCGGCTAACTGACCGAGTAGCAAATTAACAGCTCTATATTTTTCTTTCAAAAGCTCTTCTCCTTCTAGCCATGGTTTTAAAAGATGGAGATGTGACTTTCTAAGAAGTTCAAAGTATTTCATTCTATCGTCATACATTTTCTCCATCATTGCGGCTCTCCAGCTAACGATAGAGAGATCCCACGTTTGTCCAGGTAACATTTCGGTATATAAATCGTTTAGATGTAGAACTTCGGTTTGATGATAGAAATAAATAGGATTTTTCATAATAAACATTTCTCGTTCTAAAAGATAATTCTTGTATGGATATGGTGGCGGTTGTATGCTAACGGCATTCGTTATTACTTCATCCAATAAATGTAAGACGAAGTTTCTTATTGCAACATGCTTAATTTTCACATCTAATTTATATGCTTTTCTTCTAGTTCTCTCTATATTTTCGACGGAGTCAGCGTTCAAATTGATTGTTATTTTCTCAGTTAAAGTATCAAAAAGGCAAATATTACATGTACTAAGTTCCCAAATTTCACTATAAATTCCTGGTTTGTCAGAAATGAAAGTGAAATAAATTATTTTTTCTTGGCCAGGATAAATAGTATCTTCATTTTTGTTGAAAAAGAATACTTGCTCAAAAGGTTGTTCCGGAATGAAGGGAAGTGATCGCTTTATCTTTTTCCAACAATATCTTAACATTACGGTACCAACATTTTTCAAAAACAGTTTACATCTTCCTGCTCTATTAACTGGTGTATTAAAATAATATGACCACGAGTTACACCATTCATGTCCTGGTTCTTTTTGCATAGCTGTTAAGGCACTTGGTATTTTTTGATCTGGTATATCCTTAACGAAAATTGTATTGTTAACTTTTAGTGCATAAATGGAACTGACAGCATAGTTGCCATGACTCATTACTGTAGAAAGAATAATCTTAGGTAGGTCGGGTTTTTTTGGTGGAGGAGGCTTCGGCTTACGACCTAGTACAAATAGTTCTTGCATATCTGGCCTGAAATTAAATAAGATTTTTTTATTATTTTAAATAATATATGAATACGGTAATAATCTGCTGGCGAATAATAGCTACTGAAGAATTTAATTCTATACAAAAAGATCAGTCAACTAATTATACAGATCTTTTTAATAAAACATTACACTAACCGGTAGGGATCAATTTTATCAATCTTCTCCTTAAGGTTTTTTTCTCTTTCGTCTCTATATTTTTTGTACTCGTGATCAATATTTGAACACGGATTTCTTTTCGATACACCGCTGATACCTTTCTCTGTCTCCTGAATGTACTTGGGTACTCCAACATGCTGTATAATTCTGGGTTTTCCCATTTCAGCTCTCGTCCTTTGAACCTCATAAACTGGTTCACAGTAACAACGCTGCTTTAATCTAAGAGGTTGTTCCCATAAGCAACCTCTAACAGTTGGCTTCTTTTCAATTTGAGCCTGTTCTAATACTTCTTTTCTTTCTTTGTCCTCGCGAACCTTTTCCAATAAGTTCATTGTTAAATCTGCTGGTGGTCTGTTAGTTTTTGCAGCTAAATGATTTGTCTCCTCTTTTCTTATTTGAATCCATTTTTCCCAAACTAGAAGTTCTCTGTCTGGGTAGATTGTAATTTCCTTAAATTTTTTTTCGTTATCATTTTTCTTCATTTTCAGTGCTTTGTTTGTTTGTACTTTTTATAATATTATCAATGTTACATTGACATAATATAAGTAATTTCTTAGATTACAAAATAAAAGACAGATGGAGCGTTGCCGAACTAAACCGAATAATTTATCGTCATTTCCATAAAGCTATGTGTGCTGTCATTTCGCCGTTGCACTGTACGTACACGGTGCTTCTGTGTGCGTGTTATGTTACCAGATAATGAAAAATTTCCCAAATTTTTGCCCGACTACGGAAGAAAGAGGGTTATGTTTTTCGAGTGTAGGTATACGTATGTATAATACACTCACCGGCACGGAATCTTGGCCACTGCTAATTTTTGCGTAAAATAACACTATTTCTTTTCTACTACAAAATTCAATAAATATTTGATCAAAACTAGTTACTTTAATGTTTTTACTAACTTTTAGTAATAATTGGAAGTTTATAAGAAGTACTACCGCGTAGATATGAATTAAACAAAAATTTACGCTTTTCCTGTGAAATTTAAATGATTTCTTAAAAAATGCACAAAAATTAGAAAGAACGTTTTCATAAAAAAAATTGAACCTTTTAATATAGGGTGTTTCCTTCTCTTGCCTTAAACACTGTTTGCATCCAGTCTGGCATACTCTAGAAGACATTTTTGATGTCCACTTGAGCTATAGTGTACCAAACGGCCCCAGCTGTATTTCTAAGCTCATCTAACATTGGTGCTGGGTTGGAATCGAACTTTATGTTTCTTTTAAGCATGTCGCAGATGTGTTCTATTGGATTAAGATCCGGGCTACTAGCTGGCCACTCCAATATTTCAATAATAACCTCTTGAAGGTACTCTTATACGCATCGTATGACACGCGGACGTGCGTTATAGTGTATTAGTAGCAAATTTTCTTCACTGATAAACCTGTAATAGGGCTGAACATGTTCCTGGAGAATTTCCTCGATGTACCTGATCAAATTTAAGCCATTATCTACGATAACTAACTCCGTGCGAGCATCGGAACTTATACCTCCCCATACCATTATTGACCCTCCATGAAAAATCGCAGTTTGAGTGTGGTGATGGGTGAAAACCTCTCTTCTCGTCTCCTCTATACTGACTCTTGGCTATCAGAAGCTCGTAAAGTGCCTTAGCAGTCATCTGTGAACACCTCACGAGCGCACTGGCTGTGGGTCCAGTTTTCATGTTCTCATGCAAAACGAAGACGTGCTTCTCTGTGATGTCTGAGGAGTTCTGGACGGCGTGCTGGTCTGCAAACCTTCAAATTAACTTCCTTCATTAGTCTTCTCACCGATTGCTCACTCACATTTATTATCCTGGTGTTTTAGAGCCGGTGGCGTATCTCAAAAACTGTCAGAAAGCCATTTGTGAGTATCTGTTGAACAATAAAAGGGTCCTCTCGAGCTAATGTGCACCTCACGCCTTCATTTCCTGGTCTGCACGTGTAGCTGCCAGTCTCCTGGTATCTTCTCCATGCATAGTGCATCGCTGTACGTGGTACGTACTGTACATTAGGTACTTTACGTTGCGGCAGTCATTGGTCTAACATTGTGATGGCCCGAGCAGGTTGTTCAGATGTGAACGGCATTTTTTATTGTTTGTTATGATCATTGATTACAGTACAACAATAACAATATCTTAAAACGGCATAAACGAAATCGAAAAAAGTTTAAAACGAACAATTCGTAACTTCGACTTAACCGCACAAATCACAAATTTCGAGTAACTCTTAAAAAGTGGTAAAAGATTATACTCAAACTTAATGATTTCTTACCATAAAATTAAACAAATAATATGTTAACATATCTGCATACAAAAAAATCGTGAAAAACACTTCAAACTTTTTTTATCGGCAAATTTGTTAGTGGCCAAGATTCCGTGCCGGTGAGTGTATTTCTTTGACACGCCCTGCAGTATAAACTGTTGGATCGATTTTGAGTTGTGAATTGTGAGGTGTCATTGCAATCATCTGAATTATGAAGGTAGCTGTGGTGGTAGTGACGTAGGCTACATAAATTATTAGCAGTCATGTTTTAATTTTTATTTTAATATAAATTCGGGTTTTTGATATTATTTTATAATATTGTAAAAATTATTTTATCACCTATCTAGTATCTACTAAAGTTATACATGGACAAAATAATTTTATTCAATTTTTATTAAATAAATTACATTAAATTTATTAAATAAATTACATTAAAAAAAGTTTTTATTTTTCAAAACATATGAATGCGAATAGCGGTTGTTTTTAGTCGAGAATGCGGGACATTTTATTTTCATCATATCCATCATGTGTTCACATGAATTAAATCGCAAGCGAAAACGACGCTTTTTATAAAAGTAACAAAAAAATGTATAATGCTTTTTAAAATAATCTAATAATGACCATGAACTTTTATTGCACTATACAAATAATCACATTCACGATCGAAAAATCCAACAGCACTACCCCGAATATCTTTTAACCATTTTACCCCTAAAAATGGCAAATTCATTTTCAAAATACTGGCAGCATACGTTGAAGTTTTGAATTCCTTCGTATTTGTAAAATTATTATTTGTATACAAAATTAAATAAGCCAAATAATCTACAGAAAATCTATTAAACGATGTTTTATCTTTTTGTTTGTTTTCGGGAACAAGTTTTACAGCGTTTTAATATCACAAGACAGCATTTTTTTACTAAAATATCAAACCCATTTTGACGTATTCACAGAACAGTAAAAACATATAGAAGTGCGATAATGTCATAATTAGTATGAAAACCAGTGTCGCCAAACCCACACATTTAAACCGATAGTTATACAGTACACTACAAGTAAACTATGCCTTTGATTGGACAGCTTAATTTGAGTAAAAACTGACTTAGGTTATAAATTCAGCATTTCAATATGTACCCTAACGCACCATGTTACGGTTTATTTTAGTATAACATCCCTAGGTATATTAGCTGTTTTGTTTCTCATTGCACAGAAATTCCAAATTCGAAAACATTCAGCTACTCCACAACAGAGGGCGTTAGTTTTCGATAAATATAACTTTGAACCTCAACACATAGAGATAAGGTTGAAATTTGTGTCACTCAACATTAATGACATTTACTTGATATTTATCTGATGCTATGCCCTGAGGGATGTCAGCCTTGTTATCGATAATTCACAAATAAATATTTTTTGTGTATTTTTCTTTTCTTTCTTTTATATGAGTATAGTATAATGTGTCACATTTTGGAGTATGTTTATTACTACTAAGTACGTCTTTTTATATTATTACTAGCGGTCCGCCCCGGCTTCGCCCGTGGTACATATGAAAAATAGATGTTGGCCGAGTCTCAGACTTACCCGATATGCACAGAAAATTTCATGAGAATCGGTCCACCCGTTTCAGAGGAGTATGCAGACTAACATTGTGACACGAGAATTTTATATATAAGATTATTAAATAAAAAACGGAATAGAATAGTATTAATCTATATTTACAAAATACAAACAGAAAATATGCATTATTTTAAATCTTGGAACTGCCGTAGGTTTGCTGTATCGGTGGCCTTTGTTAGACCGCTTAGTACTGTTCGGCATCCAGTTAACTCGTCACGTTGCATTTATCCATTTCTCTTTTAAATTAGCCTCTTTGGGAAATCTATAAATAAATTGGACAAATGAAAGCTAAGGAAAAATAAAATAAAATTTAATATTTATAATGTTTGTCTTTTCTAAAGTATCGATACTGTCGATATGCGCCACAAGCATCACTAAAGCGACATTCGTTTGTTTATTGCAATAATATTCCAGAAAGTCTTGTTTGCTGTTCAATCTATAATAGTACTAATTTCTTACGGATTAAGGTTCATTTTGACTAGATATTTGTATACAATTTTGACAAATTACGACAAGCGAAGTTATAACATAAAATATAATTAAAATAAATAAAAATAAGACTTACCGATGGTATGAAATGCCTCCATTGCTGATATTATTTCGTCTGCTATCATTTTTGCACTCTAATACCGAACAACACGTCCTAATTAATGAATAAATATGGAAAAAAGGTTTGACAGCTGACAACCGACTCGAATATTTTTCTGCGCACAACTGAGAGCAAGTTAGGTGATCTTACCTTACTAGTGACACGTGGGCCACGCCCACATCACACTTCTATCTACTTTACTGTTCTGTGGACGTATTGCATGACACTAGAATCGCTATAGCACTAGCGGAGGAACGTATTCGTTTTTGATTTCGTATTTTCTTTGACAAGGGCGATGAATGATTGACATGCTCCATCTGTATTTTATTTTGTAATCTAAGAGTAATTTGATATTTCCATTTCTTATTTAGAGCAATGCTGACTGTGAATGCTGACATATAAATAATGAAATTGGCAACAAAAACGGTTATAATGGCATCAGTTCTAGTTTTTTGCTTACCTATTTTTATATCGAAAAAAAAAATTCAATAGAAATCATAGAACTGTGCATAGAACAGTAAAACTACGATAGAAATCATATTTAATTTTTTATATCTTTATCTAAAAATTTTACAAAACAATAATTATTGATAAACCTACATGTACAAAATATGTGTGTACAAACCACAGGTACAAACACAGGGTACAAACATAAGCTTTTCTTTTCGGATTGATCTAATTCTAGATTATTATCAGTTGGTTTTGCAATAATATTCAATAGTTTAATGCTTCAACAAGTCTATCAGCTATTTCACGCTACAACCCTACGCCTGCAACGTCAGAACATTTTCAGTATAATAAAATAAAACATCGGTATTTTTTTATTAATTACACAATGCATGTAATATAGTGCATACCCTGTGTGCATACCCTGTGTGCATACCATTGTGTCATGTGTAGTGTGTACACACTGTGTGTACACAGTATAATCACGTATTAATAATTATTACTTTATTCACAGACTTTATTTAACCTGTGTGTATATGTCTTCAAAGTCGTTATTCATTTTTGATAAATAAACTGTCAAAACATTAAACAAAATCAAAAAATGTATAAATAATACAAATTTTTTTATAAAAAATTTATTAAATTTTAAGTGAATTATGATCAAAGTAGTA
This sequence comes from Colias philodice, assembly GCF_061535455.1. NCBI lineage: Eukaryota > Metazoa > Arthropoda > Insecta > Lepidoptera > Pieridae > Colias > Colias philodice. The sequence continues at coordinate 6,641,454 of NC_143095.1, read as the reverse complement.
ATACCAAAAGGTATGATCTTATTATTTACAAAGTTATATTATGAAGTATATTCACAAATTATTGGATAGGCAACTATATATTCTATTTTGTCCTATTTCTGTAAATCTTTTGGTTTATAGAATCACAAACATTTTTACCACAAACCTTCACAAATTCAAACATAATATTAATAAGATTAAAATAGATTTTTTCCTATAGAAGAGGAAGAAGTTGCACCTGCAAAGGATGAAAAAGTAATCCCTCCAATTGGTTCAGTGGAATGGATTTATTACTTAAGTGAAATTGAAGGCAACCTACCAACTCCTATCGAAGTTTCTATTACAGACTCACTCAGATACACGTGTCCAGAACTGAAGTGGTACAACTTTGACGTTTACCCGCATAAGATCAAAATTACCAATACTGGATATACGGGTAATATAACATTATAGTACTAGCTGTCCCAGCATATTATGTTGTTCTGCCCTATTGCCCCTTTTTTAGAATATTCTCTCCTTATGAGCCTTCCTTGCGCCTTAACAAAGCGTTAAAGCATTAAAAAAATATCTAAATTGGTCGAACCGTTCTCGAGTTTAATGGTCAGCATCACATTTGTCGGTTCATTTTTATTAGCTATAATGATAATGATAAGATTTTCTAAGCTTTGGCATGTAAATACATATTATCATGTTGAACTCCTCTTTGTCGCCTTAATCTAAAATAATAATTACGACAATGAGATTAAAACGACCCCCAGTGGAACTCTATTCATTAATACATAATATCACTGCTGAAGAGCCCCTTGCTCTAATTTCCTTTGTTTCTGATGGCCAGACTTTGTAGTCAACCAATTTCTTACCCCTATTTGTACACGGTGAGGTCAAAATTTATAAGGTTTATTATGATAATAATATGTAAACCACGTGAACTTTATTTTGTAGTACATATCTATTAACAAACTTACCTAAGTTTCACGTGGTGGTTGTGATAAAGGTCTGTGACAGTCAAAGGACTCTTTTCTTTCATGAATATGAAAAAAAATTCTGCATTTAAAATATTTTTAGCTTTGGTTCCCGCCCGTAACATCATAACAGCTACTAATGGGTACTCCGATATGGGTAGAAAAGAATAAAAGATATCACTACATAGTATAAAAGAAAGTCGCTTTCTCTGTCACTATGTACCTCTAATATGTGTATGCTTAAATCTTTAAAACTACGCAACGGATTTTGATGAGCTATTAATTAATGTATTCACACCTTACAAGTTGAAATTGGGCTGAGGTTAATAATCTACCGTTATTTTAAAATTTTAAAGTATTGTTGGGTGCAAAATGGCGAACAGAAAGGCCATATCTAGAAGGTGGCCCTTTCCTCGAGAAACATGTATTATCCCAAATTCACTTTCATTGGGGTGCTCATATGATGGAAGGCAGTGAACACACAGTTGATAAGAGACGGTATCCAGGTGAAATGCAGGTAAATTAATATTGCCAATTATGTCATTAAAATTAATTATAAACGGCGATCTAAGCCAAGTAATGCTCTAATGTAAATAATAATAATACAATATTGAAGTAAAGTATCTGAAATAATAATATATTTTAGGTTACGTTTTTCAAAGCCGACTATATGACGCAGGACGAGGCGTTCCTACATCCTGACGGAGTAGTTATGGTCTGTTATATGATCAAAGTAAGAATGACTTTTTATTTTTACTACATCGTCTTTATTACCAGTAATTGTTTTTGGATTTATCAAAATGATATTTACATTAATAATTTGAAATTTTACAAAGAAAAACGTCAAACCACTTAAGGGACAGTTATATGAATGCTGTAGGTATGCAACTCTTATCTTTATCTAAACTCTAATCCTTCCAGGATTGGACAAATAATCTTATTAGATGAATAAAAATTAAACGGTATCCAGTTGTGAGTACGAAGCGTGGCTAATGGGTGCCATGGATTACTAGCTAACGAATAATAATACTTTCAGTATGGTGTAAACCCTGATGAACGCCTCAGTTGGATTATAGAAGGCTTCCCAAGGATCCAAGAAGCTCAAACCCACACGCGTGTAGGCCCGTACCCCATGTCGCACTTGCTTCCAATGTTTTACGAAGATTATTTTCTATATTGGGGCAGTTTGCACACAGTACGAGGCGAAAATTTTGTAGTCAGATGGTTGGTGCCGAGGAAATCTTTGTTCGCTTCTTTAGATCAGGTAATTCATGATGCACGTTTTAATGATTCAAGTAACGTTGCTTTTAGAATCTTAAATCTTAGATCGTCTCCGTCGTCGATCGTCTCCGAAACTGCTTTACGAACGGGTGGTAAATGGTCAAACTATGTTAGGATGATTCAAAAGTGTTTCTAGAAGATGTCTAATTAATAATAATCAATGTTGAATTTGATATTTTTGGTTTCATGGCATTCAAATACATTAATGCATGCATGCCAAATTGCATTGCCAATGCATGCTGTTAAAGAATAGAAAAAAAAATTGATCACGAGGCGCCCCGGATTGGCGTGAAAGGATGCGGGTTCGAGTCCCACCTTGTGATCGAATTTTTTTCTATTCTTTATAAATTTATAATAATCAATGTCTTAACCCTACAATTAAATGGCAAATGCGGCGGCACGGTCGGCGGTCGTACCACCGGCATTTGCATGGCATGTGTGGATGCTCCATTAGATAATGTTGAATAGATTCAATGTTTTTATTTGCTGAATGTATGCATAGCGCATTGAAGGCACTGAGGTAGATCAAATAATAAAACGTGGTTACAAGTCATCTTCTTGAATTTCTGGACTGAAAAATATAAGAGAGTAACAATACAGTGAACACTTCTATCAACCAAATTCACTTAATTTTTAGTGCGATTATAGGGAGATATTATCTCCAGTATAGGCATCTAACTGCTGCTTCTCTACATGGTCTTCTTTACAATCTGAACTTGACTAGTCGCCACCAAGATCATCACAACAATGGTCTTCGACCAACCAAGCCTCGATCAGTCTTTTTCGTCTGTTATCCATAATTATCTAAATAACTCTGTTTTTTTTAACCTGCAAATATAAATAAATACATTATAAAATTAATAATTTATAAGTCTGTAACATTATTTTTAAAATCACAATATAATATGTATTTGAAAAAATTAATGAAACAGTCACAACAAAAAAAAAAGACGAGGGTTGCACTCCGGGAGTGCCGGCAGAAGTGAAAACTTGATTATTATTATTATTGATTAACGTTCAGCATGTCTGATATTTTGGAATGGTATCCATCTTACGCATGGAATATAAGGGCTAAAAAAAAATCCGTCTTACGCTTTTTCGATCAGGCCACGTGTCCTGACGCGAGTTTAAGATTTTATACCCAACGCCGCTAAAGAAGTTTTCACTTCAAAACTTACGTAGTTGGTCGCGCGGCATACGTACGCAGATCACGAATTTTGCGGAGCTCCTGTTGCACAACCACGCGCACCCGACTCCCCTCGCTGCAATAATTGGAGCTATTAGATTTTTAGAAATTTGCAATTTTGTATCACTGGATTACACGTGACCAGACCACACGACTACTGTAGGGTTAATAAATAAATGTTTGTGTTTAAAATTATTTCATCAGCGCTAGAAAAGTTTGTTTATTAAAGTTTCCCTTTTGTTATTATTAAAGTTAAAGTATGATTATGAATTTAAATATCCTTTAGTTGTTGTTGTTTGTTGAAACTGTTGCCACCTTAATCCATAACAATTACAATGAAACTAATTTTAACACCGCCTCCAGTTGAACTCTATTCAATAATATTGGTTCATCCCGAAAAAAAAAATCCTTAGAAATTATATTTTTTGTCCAGGGATAACAAAAAAGGTTTTGGTGTAATTGATTCACGTGCCTATCATATGAATAAGTCACGCTCGAAAGCTCTGGCTTGGTTTCAATTTTATATGCGAATAAACTCTTGAATTACAAAAATTTTCCGCATAGAAATTACACATGTTGGTTAATATTATTATGAGCATACCCGATTCAAGGCCGCAATGTCCTTACGCACAAGTAAACGGGATAATACGCAAATAAATCAGCCTTTGATATGTACAATGTACATGAATATGGATACTTTCATTAAATACTTATAATCTTAAAATGGAATATAATCGCCCTAGCCTGGGTGATATATGCATAATTTTTGTTTATCTCTGTAGAGTGTAGATAGAGTCTCATATTATGAAGGTATTTAAAAAATTATAAATATTTGTGGCTAGTTGAAAAGCTAAATGAAATCACAACCGTAAAAATATAAATAATTAGCTTTCCGCCCGCGGCTTCGCCCGCTTTGTCTAAAACCTAATAAATTATATACTAAAACCTTCCTCTTGAACGACTCTATCTATTACAAAAAACCGCATCAAAATCCGTTGCGTAGTTTTAAAGATTTAAGCATACATAGGGACATAGGGACATAGGGACAGAAAAAGCGACTTTGTTTTATACTATGTAGTGATTATACGTCATTCAAGTAATATTTTTTTTGGTATTCATATAAGTACATACCTACCTACTTACCACTCTTTACTAATGTTGGGCTATTTATAATATAATCCCTATCAAAATTAATCCGCTCGCATCCCTCGGACGCAAAATAATTTGTACAGCTTTTGAGCTTTGTTTTTGTTCTCAATTCTCATGTGTTGATAGAGTTTCAATTCAATTTTTTCGAAGGGTGGATTCTGGCCAGCCAAAGCTGAACCCAGTGTTTTTTGTAGCGGCCACAGTATCTGGAATGTCATCATGGCGTTTCTGCGTAGTTAGTTGTCAGTTTTGTTGAAAACGGTTCAAATGATTTGCTTTAATAACGTTTAAATCCTGCTGTGATGTGTACTTAATGTACTTATATACATGTCGTGGTCATATCGTAGATTTGCTCATTTCAAGAAATGGCCAATTTAGTTTGGCCAGATCGTTAAATGGTCAACGTTTCACGATTTGGTCATCCACATTTGGCCAGATCGTCGATCTGGCCAAACATGGATGGCCATTTCACGAAATGCGACCATTTTTGTTTCTTTTTTAAAAAGAGATTCGCTTCTGGCATTGTTTATTATTAACTGGCGTTGTTTATTAAAGTCTAACCTAACCTAACCTAACCTATATTTTACACGATCTGGCCAAATGTCGATGACCAAATCGTGAAACGTTGACGATTTAACGATCTGATCAAACTATGTTGGCCATTTCATGAAATGAGCAAATCTACGATATGGCCACGACATACATATACTATGATCACCTTTATGAATATTAAAAGTATCAAAATGTTTAACCGATGTTACCAGGTCCATATTTTTTAAATTTGCCGCCCTTTACTGGGTTCAGCTTTGGCTGGCCAGACTTCTAGGTGTATAATGTACCTACTTATATATTTTTATTATTCTGTTTTTTTTTTATGAAATTAATTTGGAATGAATGCAGAGGTATGCAATAATTGATTATAATATTATCAATAGATTGTCTGTAAGAAATTGGCCGCAAGAATCTGTTATCGGATACAGAGCAGAGTTATTTCCTTACAATCAAATCGCGTTTTAACTATCTAATCAAGGGTTCAAATACAAATTAATTATTTTTACGTAAGTACGAGAATAAATTCTGTCTGATTGGTTTTCAGATGAAGCAATTTAGAAAACTATGGGACTCATGGGATGAACCTAATCTCCGCAACTTTAGACCGCTGCAAGAACGAAACGATCGACACGTACTATTTATTAATCCTCATTGGAATCAATATAACTCTCTACTACCTATACCAAGGGTGCCAGAAGATTCGATATCTGTTTTGTCGCCGGCATACATGGCCCATCCTTGGATGCTACCCCCACAGAACTCATACATGCTGCCGAAAGAAAAAGAAAACGTTGATTAGTTCAACTTGAAACCATGCAGTAAGTTTCATGTCAATGAAAATGAATAAAACTTTTGGTAAACAATTATCACTTATACGAATGTGTATTATTATTGCAATGTTGTTTTTTTTCACGCCATTTCATAATATAGTCTAGTATACCATATAAAATGTGATTACCTGATGAGGCTTTTTCCCAGACAGATGAAAAGAACTCTGCGAACATATTACTTATTTCAATATCTGTACGTGCTGAACGATTACCCAGAGTAAGCGTGGGAGGAACGGACGAAGCGCGTTTTTTGTTTTTAATGTAAGACCAAAAAAGTTTTGTAGATTGGGGTAAAGATTCTTCTATTGATTTCTTATAGTTACGTTCACACGTTTTGATGAGGCGTTTTGCTCGCTTGCGTAAAAGAGAAAAAGTATCATAGTCCCGTGGATTACCGAATATTCTAAATTTTGTGTGATATTTTTCTTTTTCTCTCAGACATTTCTTAAGGGCGTTACTGAACCAAACAGGAGTTTGTGCGTCATTCAAAACTGTGCGAATATTGCGAATATCCATGCGTACCCAATGGAAATGCCCTAGTTGCACGGCTGCCTTACGCAAAGGAGGCGACAACAGTAATACACCAGTTCGCGGCGGTATGAAGAATACAGTTCATCAACAGCAGAGCCAACCATCTTCGGATGTCAGCGGACAAAGTTCGAGAGCTACACCGGAGTTCAATCCCCCATCTACCACCAATGCAGCCCTAACGACACCCGAATTATTAAGCTACTTTGAACAATTGCTGGATGAAAAACTGAAAAAGATAAAAGAAGATTTTCTGGATGAAATAAAAAATTGTTTATTAAAAAAAATCAAGAATGAACTTACGGAAATGTCTACGGAAGTTAAAACAATTAAGGATTCCTACGATATGCTTCAATCTGAACATTTAGATCTCCAACAAAATTTTGAAAAGTTAGAAGCTGTAGTTCTAGACAAAAATAATCAAATGGATGAGTTACGTAATCTCATGAACAAACAGCAACAGTGGTCGCGGCAATGGAATTTGAAAATAATTGGTCTACCCGAAAAAACAAACGAAGATCCTAAACAAATAATTACTGAAATTGCGAAATATGCGGGTATAATATTATGCAGCGATCAAATTGAATTTGCTCACAGAGTCCAACCATTTAAAAATATACCTGGGCGTCCCAAGCCGTTAGTCGTAAAACTGAAGGACCGCCTATACAAGGATAAAATTCTTTCTGGTATACGTAAGAAAAAGGGTATAAATACTAACAATGTTGGTGTGGAAGGTCCTACTACTAAGTTTTTCGTCTTTGAACACCTGACTCCTGAGAACAAGTCCCTCTTGAAACAAACTAAGGATCTGGCTGTTCAGAACTCTTATAAATTTGTATGGGTTAGAAATTGTAACATTTTTTTAAGAAAATCAGAAGAATCTCCAGCTTTATGTATAAATTCAAAGCGGGATCTACAAAAAATTGTATAATTAAGCCGAATATATTAATTAATTTATCAACTATTATTCTTGCTGCTGATAAAATGTTCACTTTTAAGTTTATAATTATACCCGTAGAATATGTTAATATCTCCCATACATCTTCATACACACACACTTTTTTCAATACAAATAACACACATAAATTAACAAAACCACTAATAGCCGAATTAAATAACATGTTTTTAGTGTCGGATATTAATTATTTTAGTTCCTATTTAAATTATAGTAATGGTTAATAACATTAATTTCTTCTATCAGAACGTAAGAGGACTTAAAACCATATTATCAATTATAGGCCGATTTCTATATTAAACTCACTCAGTAAAGTTTTTGAAAAACTTATACATCTTCGAATAAGTCCTTTAATATATAAATTCATTCCACCAGAACAGCACGGCTTTATAAAGGGACGCTCTACCGTAACAAACTTATCTATACTTACAAACTATACATTGCAACAACTGGATGGGGGTAATCAAGTGGATGTGATCTACACGGATTTCGAAAAAGCATTCGATCGTGTAGATCACATCATACTTCTTAAAAAACTATATGCTATCGGTATACGAGGTGATCTATATCGATGGATCTGTTCTTATATCAGTAAAAGAATGCAGGCTGTAGTGATTGGAGGAGCTAAAAGTAACTTCGTAAATATCATATCTGGAGTTCCGCAGGGCTCAATACTTGGACCTCTTTTGTACAACGCTTATCTGTTTGATATTTTCACCTGTTTTATCCACTCTAAATATCTAATGTATGCGGATGATAAAAAAATCTATCTTGCTGTTGAATCTATTAATGATTGTAAAAATATTCAAAGCGACCTTACTAATTTAGAAGCCTATTATAGAAAAAATAGAATTACTGTCAATATAAAAAAATGTCAAAAAATATCAATTACTAGAAAAAAGGCACCCATTTCATTCACATATACATTAAATGACGATCCAATAAAAGAAGTCAACTGGGTGAAAGATCTTGGTGTAATTATCGATCAAAAATTAAGTATGACACAGCATATGGACGTAGTCGTGAATAAGGCGCTTAAACAACTTGGGTTTATCAAACGCACTTGTAAAAGTTTCAAAAATATTAGTTGTATCAAAGTTTTGTATTCTACATTTGTCAGGAGTATACTCGATTATGCCTCAAATATTTGGTCTCCATATTACGCTAAACACGTAAATAGAATAGAATCTATCCAAAAAAGGTTTTTAAGGTTTTTGTGTTTTAAAGCTAAACACTGCTTCAACACATATACGGATTTTTGCTTATATTTTAAATTAGAACCATTACAACTTAGACGTATTAAAAATGACTTATTATTTCTTCATGCTTTATGCAATGGAAGAATTGATTCTTCGGAACTCCTAGAACTGGTGTATTTCAACACCCCTCAGTTTAGAACTCGTCACACAGCATTATTTTACACTCCTAATTCTAGTAGTAATTACGCAAAGAATCGAATTATGTGTAGAATTTCTCATATATACAATAAAGACTATAGAGAACTAGATGTTTTCCTTTTATCAAAGCAAAGATTTATAAAAGAAATTAACAAAATTCACATACAATTCGGCTTTAGTACTAACATGCAAGTCCAGACAACCACACATTCACATCACACTAACACTCACACACACATACACACACTCACACAAAGGGAGATTTCAGATTTAACTGTTTAATTATTCATTAACCTTTCTTAAGATATTATATAATTCACCAAAACATGTAATACACTCCTTTCTGATAATATGTATGTCATTTAAAAAATTAACTTAACTAAGTAGTAATCTTAATTGGCTCTTAGTTCTGTACTATATATTAAAAATTGTTACTTATTGTAATGCTGTATGATTACAAAGAAATAAATAAATAAATAAATAAATATTGCTTATTAATATATCTTTGTAACGTAAAAATCATCACTTGAAGTTATTTTTGACTGCCCGCACAATTCAAAATAATAATGTTCCAACACAAGTTAAAACTGTTATTTTCACGAACACGTTTATTCAATATAATGTTCACTTGTAAACAATTGATGTCCACTTCACTATTAAGTTTTCACAACTTTATCACTGTTCTTTGAAAATAACTCACTAAAAATTAATATTAATTGATACACAAAGCAAGTAAGTATTACGGTTTTGACAATTGAATTGAATTCGAACACAAACACAAACACAAACACAAACACGAACAACGAACATCGAACAACGAACAACGAACAACGAACAACGAACAACGAACAACGAACAACGAACAACGAACAACGAACAACGAACAACGAACAACGAAAAACGAACAACGAACAACGAACAACGAACAACGAACAACGAACAACGAACAACGAACAACGAACAACGAACAACGAACAACGAACAACGAACAACGAACAACGAACAACGAACAACGAACAACGAACAACGAACAACGAACAACGAACAACGAACAACGAACAACGAACAACGAACAACGAACAACGAACAACGAACAACGAACAACGAACAACGAACAACGAACAACGAACAACGAACAACGAACAACGAACAACGAACAACGAACAACGAACAACGAACAACGAACAACGAACAACGAACAACACACAACGAACAACGAACAACGAACAACGAACAACGAACAACGAACAACGAACAACGAACAACGAACAACGAACAACGAACAACGAACAACGAACAACGAACAACGAACAACACACAACGAACAACGAACAACGAACAACGAACAACGAACAACGAACAACGAACAACGAACATCGAACATCGAACATCGAACATCGAACATCGAACATCGAACATCGAACATCGAACATCGAACATCGAACATCGAACATCGAACATCGAACATCGAACATCGAACATCGAACATCGAACAACGAACATCGAACAACGAACAACGAACACGAACACGAACACGAACAACGAACAACGAACAATGTGAATGTGAACATACACAAACACAAACACGAACACGAACACGAACACGAACACGAACACGAACACGAACAATGAACAATGAACAACGAACAACGAACAACGAACAACGAACAACGATCAACGAACAACGAACAACGAACAACGAACAACGAACAACGAACAACGAACAACGAACAACGAACAACGAACAACGAACAACGAACAACGAACAACGAACAACGAACAACGAACAACGAACAACGAACAACGAACAACGAACAACGAACAACGAACATCGAACATCGAACATCGAACATCGAAAATCGAACATCGAACATCGAACATCGAACAACGAACATCGAACATCGAACACGAACATCGAACATCGAACACGAACAACGAACAACGAACAACGAACAACGAACACGAACACGAACACGAACAACGAACAACGAACAATGTGAATGTGAACATACACAAACACAAACACGAACACGAACACGAACACGAACACGAACACGAACAATGAACAACGAACAACGAACAACGAACAACGATCAACGAACAACGAACAACGAACAACGAACAACGAACAACGAACAACGAACAACGAACAACGAACAACGAACAACGAACAACGAACAACGAACAACGAACAACGAACAACGAACAACGAACAACGAACAACGATCAACGAAGAACGAACATCGAACATCGAACATCGAACATCGAGCATCGACCAACGAATAACGAACAACGAACAACGAATATCGAACAACGAACAACGAACAACGAACAACGAACAACGAACAACGAACAACGAACAACGAACAACGAACATCGAACAACGAACAACGAACAACGAATAACGAACAACGAACAACGAACAACGAACAACGAACAACGAACAACGAACAACGAACATCGAACAACGAACAACGAACAACGAATAACGAACAACGAACAACGAACAACGAACAACGAACAATGTGAATGTGAATGTGAATGTGATTGTGAATGTGAATGTGAATGTGATTGTGAATGTGAATGTGAATTTGAATGTGAACATACACAAACACGAACACCAACACGAACACGAACATCGAACATCGAACATCGAACATCGAACATCGAACATCGAACATCGAACATCGAACATCGAACATCGAACATCGAACATCGAACATCGAACATCGAACATCGAACATCGAACATCGAACATCGAACATCGAACATCGAACATCGAACATCGAACATCGAACATCGAACAACGAACAACGAACAACGAACATCGAACATCGAACATCGAACAACGAACAACGAACAATGTGAATGTGAACATACACAAACACAAACACGAACACGAACACAAACACGAACAAAGAACAACGATCAACGATTAACGAACAACGAACAACGAACAACGAACAACGAACAACGAACAACGAACAACGAACAACGAACAACGAACAACGAACAACGAACAACGAACAACGAACAACGATCAACGAAGAACGAACATCGAACATCGAACATCGAACATCGAACATCGACCAACGAATAACGAACAACGAACAACGAATATCGAACAACGAACAACGAACAACGAACAACGAACAACGAACAACGAACAACGAACAACGAACAACGAACAACGAACAACGAACAACGAACAACGAACAACGAACATCGAACAACGAACAACGAACAACGAATAACGAACAACGAACAACGAACAACGAACAACGAACAACGAACAACGAACATCGAACAACGAACAACGAACAACGAATAACGAACAACGAACAACGAACAACGAACAACGAACAACGAACAATGTGAATGTGAATGTGAATGTGAATGTGATTGTGAATGTGAATGTGAATGTGATTGTGAATGTGAATGTGAATTTGAATGTGAACATACACAAACACGAACACCAACACGAACACGAACATCGAACATCGAACATCGAACATCGAACATCGAACATCGAACATCGAACATCGAACATCGAACATCGAACATCGAACATCGAACATCGAACATCGAACATCGAACATCGAACATCGAACATCGAACATCGAACATCGAACATTGAACATCGAACATCGAACATCGAACATCGAACAACGAACAACGAACAACGAACAACGAACAAAGAACAACGAACAACGAACAACGAACAACGAACAACGAACAACGAACAACGAACAACGAACAACGAACAACGAACAACGAACAACGAACAACGAACAACGAACATCGAACATCGAACATCGAACATCGAAAATCGAAGATCGAACATCGAACATCGAACATCGAACAACGAACATCGAACATCGAACACGAACATCGAACATCGAACACGAACAACGAACAACGAACAACGAACAACGAACAACGAACAACGAACACGAACACGAACACGAACAACGAACAACGAACAATGTGAATGTGAACATACACAAACACAAACACGAACACGAACACGAACACGAACACGAACACAAACACGAACAATGAACAACGAACAACGAACAACGAACAACGATCAACGAACAACGAACAACGAACAACGAACAACGAACAACGAACAACGAACAACGAACAACGAACAACGAACAAAAAACAACGAACAACGAACAACGAACAACGAACAACGAACAACGAACAACGAACAACGAACAACGATCAACGAAGAACGAACATCGAACATCGAACATCGAACATCGAACATCGAGCATCGACCAACGAATAACGAACAACGAACAACGAATATCGAACAACGAACAACGAACAACGAACAACGAACAACGAACAACGAACAACGAACAACGAACATCGAACAACGAACAACGAACAACGAACAACGAACAACGAACAACACACAACGAACAACGAACAACGAACAACGAACAACGAACAACGAACAACGAACATCGAACATCGAACATCGAACATCGAAAATCGAACATCGAACATCGAACATCGAACATCGAACAACGAACATCGAACATCGAACACGAACATCGAACATCGAACACGAACAACGAACAACGAACAACGAACAACGAACACGAACACGAACACGAACAACGAACAACGAACAATGTGAATGTGAACATACACAAACACAAACACGAACACGAACACGAACACGAACACGAACACGAACAATGAACAACGAACAACGAACAACGAACAACGATCAACGAACAACGAACAACGAACAACGAACAACGAACAACGAACAACGAACAACGAACAACGAACAACGAACAACGAACAACGAACAACGAACAACGAACAACGAACAACGAACAACGAACAACGAACAACGAACAACGATCAACGAAGAACGAACATCGAACATCGAACATCGAACATCGAACATCGAGCATCGACCAACGAATAACGAACAACGAACAACGAATATCGAACAACGAACAACACACAACGAACAACGAACAACGAACAACGAACAACGAACAACGAACAACGAACAACGAACAACGAACAATGAACAACGAACAACGAACAACGAACAACGAACAACGAACAACACACAACGAACAACGAACAACGAACAACGAACAACGAACAACGAACAACGAACAACGAACAACGAACATCGAACATCGAACATCGAACATCGAACATCGAACATCGAACATCGAACATCGAACATCGAACATCGAACATCGAACATCGAACATCGAACATCGAACATCGAACATCGAACATCGAACATCGAACATCGAACAATGTGAATGTGAACATACACAAACACAAACACGAACACGAACACGAACACGAACACGAACACGAACAATGAACAACGAACAACGAACAACGAACAACGATCAACGAACAACGAACAACGAACAACGAACAACGAACAACGAACAACGAACAACGAACAACGAACAACGAACAACGAACAACGAACAACGAACAACGAACAACGAACAACGAACAACGAACAACGAACAACGATCAACGAAGAACGAACATCGAACATCGAACATCGAACATCGAACATCGAGCATCGACCAACGAATAACGAACAACGAACAACGAATATCGAACAACGAACAACGAACAACGAACAACGAACAACGAACAACGAACAACGAACAACGAACATCGAACAACGAACAACGAACAACGAACAACGAACAACGAACAACACACAACGAACAACGAACAACGAACAACGAACAACGAACAACGAACAACGAACAACGAACAACGAACAATGAACAACGAACAACGAACAACGAACAACGAACAACGAACAACACACAACGAACAACGAACAACGAACAACGAACAACGAACAACGAACAACGAACAACGAACATCGAACATCGAACATCGAACATCGAACATCGAACATCGAACATCGAACATCGAACATCGAACATCGAACATCGAACATCGAACATCGAACATCGAACATCGAACATCGAACATCGAACATCGAACATCGAACATCGAACAACGAACATCGAACAACGAACAACGAACACGAACACGAACACGAACAACGAACAACGAACAATGTGAATGTGAACATACACAAACACAAACACGAACACGAACACGAACACGAACACGAACACGAACACGAACACGAACACGAACAATGAACAATGAACAATGAACAACGAACAACGAACAACGAACAACGATCAACGAACAACGAACAACGAACAACGAACAACGAACAACGAACAACGAACAACGAACAACGAAAAACGAACAACGAACAACGAACAACGAACAACGAACAACGAACAACGAACAACGAACAACGAACAACGAACAACGAACAACGAACAACGAACAACGAACAACGAACAACGAACAACGAACAACGAACAACGAACAACGAACAACGAACAACGAACAACGAACAACGAACAACAAACAACGAACAACGAACAACGAAAAACGAACAACGAACAACGAACAACGAACAACGAACAACGAACAACGAACAACGAACAACGAACAACGAACACGAACAAAGATCAACGAACAACGAACAACGAACAACGAACAACGAACAACGAACAACGAACAACGAACAACGAACAACGAACAACGAACAACGAACAACGAACAACGAACAACGAACAACGAACAACGAACAACGAACAACGAACAACGAACAACGAACAACGAACAACGAACAACGAACAACGAACAACGAACAACGAACAACGAACAACGAACAACGAACAACGAACAACGAACAACGAACAACGAACAACGAACAACGAACAACGAACAACGAACAACGAACAACGAACAACGAACAACGAACAACGAACAACGAACAACGAACAACGAACAACGAACAACGAACAACGAACAACGAACAACGAACATCGAACATCGAACATCGAACATCGAAAATCGAACATCGAACATCGAACATCGAACAACGAACATCGAACATCGAACACGAACATCGAACATCGAACACGAACAACGAACAACGAACAACGAACAACGAACACGAACACGAACACGAACAACGAACAACGAACAATGTGAATGTGAACATACACAAACACAAACACGAACACGAACACGAACACGAACACGAACACGAACAATGAACAACGAACAACGAACAACGAACAACGATCAACGAACAACGAACAACGAACAACGAACAACGAACAACGAACAACGAACAACGAACAACGAACAACGAACAACGAACAACGAACAACGAACAACGAACAACGAACAACGAACAACGATCAACGAAGAACGAACATCGAACAACGAACAACGAACAACGAATAACGAACAACGAACAACGAACAACGAACAACGAACAATGTGAATGTGAATGTGAATGTGAATGTGATTGTGAATGTGAATGTGAATGTGATTGTGAATGTGAATGTGAATTTGAATGTGAACATACACAAACACGAACACCAACACGAACACGAACATCGAACATCGAACATCGAACATCGAACATCGAACATCGAACATCGAACATCGAACATCGAACATCGAACATCGAACATCGAACATCGAACATCGAACATCGAACATCGAACATCGAACATCGAACATCGAACATCGAACAACGAACAACGAACAACGAACATCGAACATCGAACATTGAACAACGAACAACGAACAATGTGAATGTGAACATACACAAACACAAACACGAACACGAACACAAACACGAACAAAGAACAACGATCAACGATTAACGAACAACGAACAACGAACAACGAACAACGAACAACGAACAACGAACAACGAACAACGAACAACGAACAACGATCAACGAAGAACGAACATCGAACATCGAACATCGAACATAAACATCGACCAACGAATAACGAACAACGAACAACGAATATCGAACAACGAACAACGAACAACGAACAACGAACAACGAACAACGAACAACGAACAACGAACAACGAACAACGAACAACGAACATCGAACAACGAACAACGAACAACGAATAACGAACAACGAACAACGAACAACGAACAACGAACAACGAACAACGAACATCGAACAACAAACAACGAACAACGAATAACGAACAACGAACAACGAACAACGAACAACGAACAATGTGAATGTGAATGTGAATGTGATTGTGAATGTGAATGTGAATTTGAATGTGAACATACACAAACACGAACACCAACACGAACACGAACATCGAACATCGAACATCGAACATCGAACATCGAACATCGAACATCGAACATCGAACATCGAACATCGAACATCGAACATCGAACATCGAACATCGAACATCGAACATCGAACATCGAACATCGAACATCGAACATCGAACATCGAACATCGAACATCAAACATCGAACATCGAACATCGAACAACGAACAACGAACAACGAACAACGAACAAAGAACAACGAACAACGAACAACGAACAACGAACAACGAACAACGAACAACGAACAACGAACAACGAACAACGAACAACGAACAACGAACAACGAACAACGAACAACGAACAACGAACAATGTGAATGTGAATGTGAATGTGACTGTGAACATACACAAACACGAACACGAACACGAACACGAACACGATCACGAACACGAACACGAACGGGCAACCAGCTACTTTTTGAATAAAAGTAGCTGGTTGCCCGGTCCCAAGGTTAAGGTAGATGTTTTTCTTATAAGTGGAGACAAACCAACAATAATAATTAACGATTTTCTTTTCTAAATATAGATAAGATATTAATAAATAAATGACAAATAATTTAATAAAATACGACCAGGCTGTATGGCTGCAAATCTTTGCCTTTGTCACTGTCAACTGTCAAGTTTCAATTGTCACGTGTTGTCAGTTTGATTTTGAAGTTTAGATTTAGTTATCAAAATTGAACTTTGAAGAACGAAGTGGAAAATATTATCAAAACTTGGAATATATCGTTTAGTAACTACTGGATACCGATAATACACCAAAATGATTAGAAATGTCCTCCGTGCCAGCAAGTGCTTGGCTGTTAGAAGAATCAATATTGCTACACCCATTTTCAAACGATATTTCCTAAGTAGTTCTTTTAAACCTTGTTATGTTTGCACAAATCGTGATTTTTCTTCGAATATTAGCAATGTTGATAGTTACGATCATATAGAACAAGCAGTTTTTGAAGATATATGTAACGAAACACTAGAATCTCTGTGTGACTATTTTGAAGAAATTATAGATCGGACGAGTAATTTAAAAGGCGCTGATGTAACATTCAGTGTAAGTTATTATTATTATGTATCTCAATTCCATAATACACGGGTACCATCATAAGGAAGGTACCCGGTCCTTTGGAAGGCTTACGTGGGGACACGGATCCAACACGCAGAGGCCCTTTCGAGAACTTTACTGTGTTGTGGGACACCAGCCGCAGCCTGCCCATGACTGCACTATAGAGATACAGCCCTGGGCAGTCCGCGGCCGATGTAGGACTATTGCAAGATAAGGAAACAAAATAAACTGGGCTATGGAATGGGATGTTAATGGACCGGAATTAAGGACTATGGAAGACTATGGCACCTGCCTTTCTACTAAGATATAGCAAAAAATTGTTGGCAGGTGGTGACTCGCCCTCTCACTGTATGGGCCCTCGAAATAAGTCGCTGCAATAGTGCGACAAGGGGGCAACATATTGTGAGCAGCTAAGGGTGGAGAGGCGTCCCTGGACTTTAAACTACGATCACGCGCTCCCTGAGGGTCCAGCATCACGTGCCCACTCGCCACTTACGATTCGCATCCACCCTTCGAGCTAAAAGCTCTCGCGACTCCACTCTGGCCGGCCGGTTAAGGCAAGCCAGAGGTGGGGGTCCTGTCCTCGTCAGGCTTCACTCCGACCGGCCGGTGAAGGCAAGCCGGAGATGAAAGCAGGGGCCTCCCCCGGGAGCACTCGGTTCTCGCGGGGTCGCTACTCCCTGACACCCCGCCACAAGGTGTCCTGCGGGTTGACTGATTGCACGGGTGGAATATCCCAACCGTGGGCGATGGGGTCGTCACATCCCTACGCCCTTTTATTATTATTATGGTTATGCTACAATATTAATACTTATCTATAGGTACTAATATTATAAAGAGGAAAGGTTTGTAATTATGTATGTATGTATGTATGGTTTTCACGCATAAACTACTGGACCGATTTCAAAAATTCTTTCACCATTAGAAAGCTGCATCTTCACTGAGCAACATAGGCTACGTATTATCCCGGAAATCCCACGGGAACGGGAACTATGCGGGTTTTTCTTTGAAAGCGCGGGCGAGGCCGCAAGCGGAAAGATAATAAAAAGCTAAATGGATAATTTTTAACACTGTACAATAGATGTTACAAATTAGAAAATATTGACTTCCTTACAGCAATTATCTTAGTACAATATCGTACCGTTTCACTATTTATAAATTTAATGTTTCAATTTCCAGGATGGTGTGCTCACAGTATATTTAGGGCCGTCTTATGGGACATACGTAATCAACAGACAGACACCAAACAAGCAGATTTGGCTTAGTTCCCCTGTATCTGGACCAAAACGTTATGATTTAATTCTGAAGAACGGAGGATATTGGATCTACAAGCACGACGGAGTACCCCTTCACCGTCTCCTACAAGATGAAATATCAAAAATAATAGATAATGTTGATTTCAAATCGTGCAATCATAGCTTACTGTAAATGTGTATATGAAAAATAGATAGGATTGGAAGCATACTTTGTTTTATTTCTTCAACATGGAGGTCATTGAAGATGGCAATATTATGGACAGGATTCCTATCCTGTTGCAAAGAGATTTGGAATATTATCAGGCAAGTTAACTTTAATTTACAAGAGCATTAATTTGAGATTCTTTAACAGCATTTTAAGTGAGGACAGAGTACATACTAATGAAATAGTGTAAGACATTCCAGTAATATATGAAAATATCCAATTAGGATCAATGTTGATTCAAAAGAACCAACTGATTGTGTACACATATGCACAATCAGTTGGTAGCAATAACTTTTGGTTGTAGCTTAAAAAATCAATCAGTGTATAAACTTTTTCATGCTCTTACTTACAAACTTTATCAACTTTCTATCGGAGGATTACAATTTTCTATCGGAGTATCTCATCTTCATTATTTTTCCTGATTTGACTATGCAATATAATGCAGTATCTGTAGACATTAAACATAATAACAATCTATAGTCAATAACAGTCTATAGAAAAAAACATTCTTTCAAAAAAAAAAAAAATCATATTACTGGCAAATATTATGCTGTAATTTTCAGAATAACCAAACAGTGCTTTCGGAGAAAGTTTGCAGTGGTGTGGTTGGTGGGAGGCTGGATTTCCCAAGAAGCGCCTCATTTGCAGCTGTCAAAATTGTACTGTGGCTTGAAGAAGAGTTCTCAATTGCATTTAAGTATGTTTAATCATATGAAGTATTTGGTTTATTTCTTCAATGCTAGTCTCTAAGCGCTAATTCTATTCATTCAAACATTCATTTCATCGAGTTAACTTATAGGTTCACAAACATGTTTAAAAAAAAGACGTGTGGCACTCGGGGACTGCCGTGGTAAAGCTATTGCAAAGCATGCCTTCAAGCCACACCTCCGTGTCCGTCGGAGTAAGGAGCGTGAGGTTTTTCATTACGCAATTTCTGGATTCGGTCCCCCCACTCAAGGCCCGCGATAGAAGCTATGCAATAGCTTAACAGGAAAGCAATTTCTATGCATGATGCAACACCTTCACCACCTCAAAATCTGTATTTTTAGCAAGATTAATTTAAGTACATATTATTAATTTTACTTGGTATTTGAAAATAGAACCAAACTACTTTTATAAAATCTCAAGTCTTAGTGTAAATAGCAATGGAAAACTATTGCTATTTACACTAAGACTTGGATTGCTGTGAAGTGATATTGTGAAGATATAAACACTGTGATGAGCTATTTTTACTTTTAAAAGATAATTTTCGTGAAAAAGGTGATTTTATTAATAACATTCATGTTTTTTTAGACAAGGTTCTGGTATGTTTGTCACTCTGGAGGACGAAAGTATTGAAGCAGGTGTCGCTAAAACTTCTGATCCAGATAAATTTGTTCAGCTTGCAATCAAATCTAGTGATTCTCTTTTAGGTAATACTGTTGTCCTACCTATAATATTAAGTCTAAGTTACGTAGCCTTCCTTAAAAATGGACAAGAATAATTACATTAGATTATTTACCTACTTTTTAACTTTCTACTGTCAATAACATATGTAATATGTATATAACCAAGAAGCGCAACTCAGGGTCCCAAGACACAAGTATTTCACTTAGTTTGGGACCCACTGTCGTACATTAATTGTAAAACATATAATGGACAAATAAATTTATTTCATTTCATTTTTTTCATTTCAATTTTAGTGGTAATTTTTTTATAAGAATTTTTATATGTTGTAATGATTGAACATTCATTTTCTAATTCAATTAATTGATGCAGGTAATTATTTTTACAGAGCATCTCCATATGTTAGCACAAGAAGCATTAGACCACGCTGACTTGCCAGTATTGACTGCGACTTTAGGCGCAGCTGCGTTACTGAAAAACAGTCTTTACTGTTACTTACAGCATATTGAGGATACTGGTCTCGCTGAAATGCAATCTGTTATGCAGGTCAGTAAATAAATTTAAGTAGATGCATGGTTTTCAGACAATTCATCTGCCTTGCTTGATAAAAAAAGTGTTAGTTACCAATTCAGAAGGCAAATAAATAATTATAACATGATCAGATCAGATCCTCCTTACTTTTAAGTACATTGGAAAAGATTTTATGGGTAGGATTGATAAGATTTCACCTACGTGAATCTACCTAAAATAAAAAAAAGACATAAATATCTTAACTTATATGTATAACATTTAAAGTAATATTTCCTAGTGCTTTACTCAAACAAATAATATTTCAGGCCTGCTACAAAAGATATGTCACGATGTCGGAAGCCGTGGGTGAAAGGGTATTGGACCTTCACAATAGAGTGCTATCTCTATACATCCTGCAGGATTCCGGTGGAAGACCAATAGATATACATGGCAGAAGTATACAGGATACTGGCACCCCTTCGGTTCAAGGCTGGTGGCTTTATATGAATGGTGAGATGTGAATTTGGTTGTTGTGGTATTCTACATATTTTTTGTGCCGGAAATATCACAGAGGATGATTTATGAGATGTGGATTTTCCTTTGAATACGCGGGCGATGCCTTCGACAGAAAGATAGTATGAACAAAAAATTATGAGCTGCAACATTTTTTGAGTAATAAACCGATTTATACCTTAAAATAAATCACTGAAATTCGGAAGTACTGAATGATACCCATTTTTTCAGTGCAAACTACAAAAAATAAATAGCTTTATCTTGTACACAGGAAGTAGAAAAGACCTCTGGGACACAGTACCTCCGCGAATGGCACAACGGATATTTGCAGGAATGCTTAATGAAACACTGACTATCCTTACAGTCAGATACTGTCAGGTAGTTATTTTTTTTATTTGAGTAAAATTGGGATATAAATGGAGAGATGATGGTTTGCAATTATTGTAATATTATTTCGAGCTTCTTAGTTTAATTAATAGATAAAAAAAATAAACATAAATTAAAGACATACTTAACTAATTTCGATAGCTGATTGTGTTATACTAACTGCAAAATTGTTATTTCTCATATTTGTAAAACATCATATTGTATTGTTCTTGTTTATGAGATAAATAAAGTTCTTTAAACCGAAATAGATAAAAACTTCTGATCCAGATAGATTTTACAGACAAACACGACATACTCATATCACACCGCTGCTAATCAACGACACACTGAATGTGTTGCTATGTGTTGCGCAACTGTTGCCCTGAATATTCAGTACGGGCAAGGACTTGGCTAGCTTGAAACGAGCAAACCAATTCCAATCGTATAAACACACATATAATTGAGTCTAAAAAATTCCTGAACAATGCCAACATTATTCAAACAATACCCCTTTTTACAGACAAATACAACAGACTCAACTACACCACTGCTAATCAACGATATACTGAACGTGTTGCTATGTGTTGCGCAACTGTTGCCTTGCATATGTAGTACGGGCGCGGATTTGGCTGGTCTGGAACGGTCGAGCCAATCCCGCGATGTAAGGGACGTGCACGCTAAGTGTAACGAACTGTTTAAGTGCATGGTGTATAGAGGTGCGGAACTACACTTTTTACATCAGGTAATGAATATGATAATTAATAAATTGAGAATGATTTTAATTTATATTGCTATTAACTTGTAAAATATGTATCTTTCACTAAATAGCTAATGATTTAAAGATGCAGTCTTGTTTAAGATCTACTTTATTGAAGGGAGTAATTGTAAATTTATGTTTTTAATTTTGAATATGGCTTTAAATTTCCATACAAAAAACTGCTAGGGTAATTTTATTAAGCACCAATGCACATTGCACATTGTACCTTGCATGTATCTATGCAGTACAACATCACACTTGCAGAGTTAAAACATTGTTAACTTTATGTAACTAATGTAAATATTGTTAACTAATGCTTCCAGGCATTTAAAGAAAAAGAAGAACCAATGTTAAAGGACAGTCCCTATCCATGGTTCACATTCGTGAGTCCCAATCTGTTTGAAGCATTTGATGACGTCACCGCCACCACGCAGGATTTACCAAATAAAACGGCGATCGGCTTGGAACTTTTTGTTTTGTTGGCTCAGCCGCAGCCCTCATGGGCTTTGTTAGTCAAGGTAATTAAGATTAATTATTTTTACACAATACGCACTAAAAAAAAAAAAAAAATTTTTTGCATAAATCATACAGTCGAACACCGAACCTTCCTTTTGTTTTTGAAGGTCAGTTGAAAATAGAAAACCTTTCGAGAACCTTCTTTTTGTAATTTTTTTATAAGTTATTTAATGCGTGAAATATAAAGGAATGTTCCTATAGTATAACCATTAAAAAGTAGTAAAAACATAAATATTCTTCTTGAAGAATAAACTGTAAAAATTTCAAGCCAATTAGTAATGGGGAAACTAACATTTTATGTTAAGTTATTGATTCTAATGTTGATTTATTTAAGGTGCTTATGATGCGAAACTGTCATCTCGCAAGGATGCTTATAATTCATGCTATTCGGCACATGTCGACGGATAATTCACGTTGGCCAGCTGATGGCTTGTGGTACAGTCTTGATGGTAGAAGACAGAAGTGTGATGGGTTTCTGTGCACAGCTGACGGGTTCTGTAGATTTAAACCTGATAGTAATAGTAAGTTTATATTTAAGAAAAAAAAATTGGTTGTCTGTAAAGTCGGTTTACTGACGATAGTTGAACGTGACAACGTCCGATTGTGCTTCTTTGTCGTTCGTTCCGCGCTCTCGCTCGCACTTCAAGCCTTACATGGAACGCCTCAGAGCGAGGTAACGCCGCATGAGTCATGTTTTTTCGTGCGTGCAGCCGGCTCTATCGAATTATAAGACGTTGTCACGTCAAAAACATAATTCATAGTAGTAATTCTGTAAGATATAACTAGCTGTGCCGCGCGGGTTCACAAACGGTTGAATCAAGAATTTCTGTAGCTCATGTGCTAATTTATAACCTACATTAATAAAAACTAAAAAGTAAAAATTTAACCTTTTCTTGAAAGAGTAACAAAATTACATATCTGCATCCATCCATCCTCAAAGACTATCGCATTTATAATATTAGTAGAATTAAGATGGGTAATGATATTGTTCCCCAAATATATTGTCCTTTAGCCTAAAACCGGAAGTTACTAAACTATTTCACTATAAGATGAATTACCCATCGTTTTAATCGATAAAAAAATACTACGGCACCTTTAAGATATCTTCCTGTTGGATTTATCATTTAATAATGTTCTTATATCTTTGTAGTTCTGTTTTTTGATCATACACTGCACCTAGCCTTATTTCTATGAAAACTAGAATTCTTGCTTTTGGTCTATAAGAATGTATTAATTGTTGTTTATTATTTTACCAGAAGGGGAAGAATACGCAAGAGCAGCAGGCGCACTCACTTACATTTTGGCAAATGTTGGAAGTAAGACTGAAGTGAAGTCTACTTTATGCTACGCCTTAGAAATATCGGGAAGAGATTGGTCTGCATGTCTGGATAAACGACAGGTTTGTTTAAAAAGGATAAAATTAATAATAACTAGGTAAGATTTTCCAATAAAAAGATAGTACAGTACTCCAAAATTAATAATGCGCATGCAAATCTTCGCTAATTATCGTATTTCCAGAAACACCCGAATCACCCCGAATCATTGAATCGTAAGTGCCCTAAACAATGCACTTGCATCTTGCACCTTGTTTGAAAGAAATAGGAGTCAATTCAGAGTCATACACAATCGAAAACAATTCGGGCAATAGGTGACGTTAGCCTGTCAGTAAAAAAATTCAAAAATCCGTCAGTCGTCTTTATATATGGGTGGTGACCGCACGTATTATCTCTGTATGAAATTATATAGAGCTGCTGTTACATACCCTTCTTAGTTTTGTTTCAAAGTTGAATTTTCCGGTAAAATGATTATTTACACAGGTAGCAGATAACAGTGGGGAAAGTGAAAATTAATAAAAGCATAATGAAAGTTCTGATCATTCTACGATATCAGAAATAGAGATAACCCCTGATTCTGTAAATCCTTTGGACTGAGATTTTAATGATTAGATTTCACAATTTAAATGTAAACCAGTGTTTGAAAATCATTTTGCACGACTCATGATGCGAAGCATCAGAGAGTGCTTTACGATCGAAAAATTTTTTTCGCCTCATTTTTGCAGCTATTCTTATTATTATAGCCTTGTTAGTTCACGGAATCAAGATATTTTGCATACTATTGTCGAGATAATTTAATGGAGATTAATCCCATACTTTTTAAAAATTGATTTACTTCAATAGAATTGGAAAAAAACACCGAAATAGGTCAAAAAATTTTCCTGTCCGTCATGTGTGAAACCTGAAAACACTATAACTTGTGAAAAAATCCATCATTTGAGTTGATTTTTTTTTTAAATATTCTAATCGACGATTGTAGGTCACTGAATGCGAATGATTAATTAATTCAGTGTCGTTTAATTGCAATTAATAAAAAACGAAAACTACAATAAGTTTTTTTTTTTTTTCATAATTAAATGAGCATTATGAGTCGTGCACTTTTGGATTTTCCAAACTTTTTTTTAAATATACTTAAACTTTGTCTTATTTTAACCTTCCATACATCCATCATTACGCCAGCTTCAGTAAGACACTTTAATAGTTCTAAACTGTATAGAATTTTCCGAGTAAATCAATACAACAAATATAATATATTGGCAATCGTGTGGCTTATCCTCGCTATTAACTTACATTGAATTATCGAAACAAATTTCGTTACTTATCTCTTTTACCATAAAATCACAATAAAACTCATAATTCTAATAAACTATGCATGAAGAAAATACATTTAACCACTCTATATACATATCGTCTTCGGAGGCTCGGGGAATATGACAGTTGCCGAACAGTGACGAATTTTTCTATGCGCATTATCAGTTTGGGAGTACTGTAAAAGATATTGATTAAGATCTTATTTAAATCGCCAGGCAGAAAAACTACTAGATATATGATTTAGTTGCTGAACATTTATGAATGTTGTTTGCCAATTTTATTCTTTCTATAATTTGTTATTGATATTTTCATAAGACTAAATAAATTGATCTAAAAATTTAGTTAGCTAATAACTTTTTTATTTCTATTAAAATATGAATTATATAATTTCAATGCCATTAAGCCAGAAATGTTGCCATAAATCGATTTTTAAAGTTATTTATTGTATTATTATAAAAGGTGTGGTGTGATAGACGACCTCCATGGCTGGCCGGCGTGTTAGCTCTAGTGGGTACAACACTACAGTTTATTCCATCTATGTTAGTGAATGCTATTCAAACCGGCGCGTCTATGTATCAGGTAAATTATATTATACTGACTACTGACTGTCAATATAATAAGAAAATATATAATTATACTTAAAGGTAACATTGTAAAAATGTTACCTTTAAGTATAATTATATATTACGTTAAGTATAATTATATAATACAAAATTTCTGAAATGTTAATAATTTCGAAATACCTTTTTTTGCAACATTTTATAACTTTTGCAATTTTTTGTGTGCTAATACACATTTCCGATACATTTTTCTAGACGTCATTCCGAATCAAATGAGCTATCGCACGTATTTTTAAGAGACTTATCTCTATTTTTCGCCATTTTCAACTGATCACGTAGACCAAAATAATGTTATTTGAGTACTTGAATGCACGCGAAAGTGCGAAAGTGTCTGTCACGCTTTCACGGCAAATCCACAGCACCGGCTTCAATGAATTTTGTAATGAAAGTACTCTAAAAAATAAAACCCAGAGGCAAAATATACAGGATTGAAAGTTTGTGCCCGTACTTTACGAACTATTTTTTTCGAAAGTGAAAGCGCGGTGCAGCTCATCCATACTAATATTATAAATGAGAAAGTAACTCTGTCTGTCTGTCTGTTACTCAATCACGCCTAAACTACTGAACCAATTTGCATGAAATTTGGTATGGAGATATTTTGATACCCGAGAACGGACATAGGCTACCTTTTATTGCGAAATATGTACCACGGGTGAAGCCGGGGCGGACCGCTAGTATCAATATATTTTTTCAGTCCATGGATTTTAACCATAATATTTGATTTTTACAGACAATGTCCATATGCCTTGCTTGCATATCCCGATCACTGCAATGCGTTCCTAAAAGCTTTTTTAACACTGGGGAAGTAATTCAAAAGGCTCTACCATCTAATATTAACCCTGTGGGTGGATCTGTAGTACTACAGATGTTGATAACTGTTGTCTATGAAGAATTATTGAAATGGGCCAAGAAGGAAGCCGCGAAACAAGGAAATAGTGAGTAATAATTAAAAATAACTTTCAAGTAATGTAATATAACGTGGTATTTTTTAAGATACAAGCGAAGTACACATGTAATAGATTAGAGGATAGGTTACTTTTAGGGTATTTGTATGATTTCAAAGTCTAGACTGCATTTGTGTAATTCTATAATCTATATAGATATCAATAAGAATCCTTGATTATTTTCTTCCTTTACTAACGTTTTCGACTCGCCATCATTTTACTTGCCACTAGAAATTTCCTATTTCGATTTATTATGTAGAAGTTATGGGTCATGTTAATTTAGGTGAAAATAGTAATAGTGAAGAGATGAATTATTTATACTTATTAATAAATAATAATAAATAAAAATAATGTGCATTATCTACCTTTAATTTAGAGATCATTTTTCAGTGTCAAACGGCGAAGCGCATGATATGAACGTCCGGCATCGACCTAGACCGAAACAAGTTAAAATAGCTTCAATGTATACTAGTTAGTATGGTTTTATTTATATTCGTTTTATATAAAAAAATACCTAGTTTATCAGTAAAGTACTTTAAAATGTTTCAAATCCATACTAATATTATAAATGCGAAAGTAACTCTGTCTGTCTGTCTGTTACTCAATCACGCCTGAACTATACCAATTTGCATGAAATTTGGTATAGAGATATTTTGATACCCGAGAAAGGACATAGGATAGGTTTTATCCCGAAAATCCTACGGGAACGGGTTTTTCTCTGAAAACGCGGGCGAAGCCGCGGGCGGAAAGCTAGTATTTAATATATGTACTTTCAAGTATAGACTAGTGTACGGATGTTGCTGGATGTCCTGACCTATGATAATATGGAAGTCTAATTTTATTGGTATCAAGCACATAAACTATCGTCAAAGTATTCGTATAGTCATGGAGAGCATGACGTCATTATCATGTATAAAATAATCTTTTACGCACTGCCGATACGCTTTTCTAATACTCTTGATGACGATACTAAAACTTTGACGATAATCTTCATCTTGTTCAGTAAAATTAAATTTTATTTTTGAAGTAATAACTTCTTTAGCGGCGTTGGGTATAAAATCTTAAACTCGCGTCAGGACACGTGACCTGATCGAAAAAGCGTAAGACGGATGGATATCAAATATGCTCAACGTTAATAATCAAGTTTTCACTTCTGCCGGCACTCCCGGAGTGCAACCCGTCTTTTTTTGAATAATAGCAGTATAAAATAAGCAATAGTATAACAATTATTTAATAATTTATCTATTTTTCTAGCAACATCCAGTTCAATAAGTTTCGACGGCAGCCACAGTTCCCCCTCATCTATCGCGTTGGCTGTAGCCGAAGCGCTCTGTTCCATAGATGAGGAGGACAAACATACAGCTGAAATAGAAGCTTTAGTAGCCGAGACGAAGAAAACGTATACTATATCAGATCAGTTTGGTTTAGAGGATTTTCCCGAGTTTGCGGAGTTTTTTGAAGAGGTATTATATCATAAGAATTTGCAATATGAAATGAATAGTGATTTGCTACTGCATTTTGTTGCAGTTCACGATTATTTTGAACTAGATTTCCGCCTACGGCTTCGCCCGCGTTTAGGGAAAAACCTGCATAGTTCCCGTTCCTGTGGGATTTCCGGAATAAAAAGTAGCATATGTCTTATTCTGGGTCTTCAGCTACCTACATAAATATTTCATTGTAATCGGTTCAGTAGTTTTTGCGTGAAAGAATAACAAAAATCCATCCTCACAAACTTTCGCATTTATAGTATTATAGTAAGATTGAAATAAAATAATTTTATAGGGTAATGTACCAGCGTCAAATGCAGAGAAAGCAAGCGACGCCGCGGCACTAACTAGTCAAATATTAATGACTTCAGCTGGCAGAGATAGCTTAAGAGTGAGTTCTTTGGATAATTTATTTTAGAATTTAAAATAGTTTGCTATGCATTATATTATCTACTCAAATATAAAAAGTCATTATAACACACTTAATATTAATTTTCAATTTATTTTAAATTATTAAATATTCCTAGATGTAAGATATTATAAGACGGAAAATAATGTTTCAGGTAATATACGATCACATGTATTTACACTCGGAAAGGATTTACAAGGAATTAGGCATACAAGATAATTCCGAGGCAAATATTACGTTGAACAAAGCACCGCTGTTATACATTATGTTTCATATTGGGAAGCGACCGTTTGATCAGGTATTTTTTACTTTAAAATTATTTATTTCATAATATAACTAGTATAGCTATAATTCATAGCTTAGAGTTGTGAACATTTTTCACATGTTATTAATAAATAATCGATCATTCGCAGGAATTATCATATCTTATCTACTCTAGATCATTATTACAACACTC
Organism: Colias philodice; assembly: GCF_061535455.1. Taxonomy (NCBI): domain Eukaryota; kingdom Metazoa; phylum Arthropoda; class Insecta; order Lepidoptera; family Pieridae; genus Colias; species Colias philodice. The sequence goes on along the minus strand of NC_143095.1, from coordinate 6,611,229 downwards.
AGAAATTGTTTATTTTACATACATAATAATATTAATTCTTCTACAACGCCGTCTAGACAACATTAGGCTACACTGCTTAGTTCCATACTCATCTATACTAATATAATGAAGCTGAAGAGTTTGTTTGCTTGTTTGTTTGAACGCGCTAATCTCAGGAACTACTGGTACTTTGAAAAATACTTTCGGTGTTAGATAGCCCATTTATCGAGGAAGGCTAGATATATCATCATGCTAAACCCAACAAGAGCGGAGCCACGCGGGTAAAACCGCGGGGCACAGCTAGTAACATATAAAATCCAATGTATGTAAAAGTAAATCAACTATCACGTATTCGAAATAATAATACCAATTCAGTAATTTACCACAGAATACAAATATAATTTTTCTTTACAGTATTTCCGTGGAGAATGGTCAATGCCGTGGAGTAGATTAGTCACAACAGCAAGATCTTGGTCCGGTATAGAGGGCGCTAAGGTGCACATAAACAGACGGACAGAATTCCGCAATATAAAGAACCAAAGCAAAAACAATAAACAACTAATGGAGTTGTACTCTATGTTTAGAACTCAGCCTGGAGGTTTATTGTAAAATTAGACTAGTTTCCCCCCGCGGCTTCGCTCGTTTAGTTAAAATATATTCCTAGTTATGGGAATTAAATGTTTCAGCGTGAAAAGTAGCCTCTATATATCACTTTTTAGCCTCCTTACTATCTCTAATCACAATGTTAAGTCAGATCATCATATTTTCGCATTTAAAAAAGAAAAATAATATAACTGCTTATAATAAGACTGTAGTTATATTATTTTTTGTATTGTTTAATAATTTATATGCCTGTAATTGTAATTGGTAGTTGGATGGATTGAATCAAAATAATACATCGGAAAACTTTTTAAAAATAAATATTGTATTTTGGGTTTACAATAATAACTGCACTAACCTATTGAATGATAATAATAATATTATGTAGTAGTAGCTTAGAAGTGTCACGATAATTATTGTCTACTGCAGAATCTATTATTACAATAAAACAATATTGAAGACAAAATAGTTGTTTTATTTCCTAACTACCCTGTTTATTTATATAAAAATAGATTTTATAAAAAAAATATTTTATAAAAAGCACATAAGTGTTATATTATTTCTTAGATTCTCTAAAAAAGTACACCGCTTTATGATGAAATCCTAAGCAAGTATACTCATAACTGCCGTATAAAACGTAAGCAAACCTTGAAAGATACGCTTTATAAAAAAAACTCCAATTGGTGATAAAAATCCCAGTAACACGAAGAAAAGTTTTAATAATAATTTTAACCCTTTCAAAGAAAAGTTGAAAACGCAAAAGCGAGCTAAAACAAACGTTAATTCTTTGCGTTTTATAGCTCTCAAATGCATTTTAAAACATAGTCCCAAAGGAGGAAAAACTGAATACAGCGTAATATCAAAGTGGTAAACTTTTAAATTCCTCTCGGACATTCAAAAGCCGCGACGTAAATATAAAATAACGTTCCAACTTGAACTCTTTACAAGATATTATAAGAGGCAGAAAGTTCTGGAAGTCGGTTCCCGTGTCACAAGTTTTATTATGGAATCTGCGGAAGTTGCCCTCAATAGAAATTGACATCTAGATGGAAAGTTTAAACTATAAAATCTCACTTGATAAGTTTGTTGCTTCTCGTATTACATGCTGTAATTGGCTTGTTTATTAATAGGAGAATAAACTCGGTAACTAACGTTTAGCTAAAAGTTTTAGACGAGGTTCGTTTAATTTAACTTTACACGAGAAAATAGCTTTTCTACAAAATACCTATCTAAACTTTTTTTTACTTGTAGGTAACCTGTAAGAGAGCTTCGAAACATAAAACCTTAGCATAAAACTAAGATTTTTTCACACTGACCTAAAGATATATTTTATCGACACAAACATGAAAGTCAAAATTTCATGAAATTGCAAACATCAAGAATATACCTACATTTTCTCATAAAATAGTTAAATTTATCAATTAGGTAATGTATTTTTTCCCGATACTACATATTTAGGTTTAGTCAGATGAAAACCGAATAACATGAGCAAACTTACATGACGTACCTAAGCTTCTAAAACAAGGAATAAACATATTCGTTATGTTTTAATATTCGCATTTTAAAACATTGCCAATATCCCTACAAGCCTAAAATCCAAACATACCTACAACAGAGATATCGCCAAGGTTGCGTGGATTGTTTATTCAAAACACGGCACGAACGTGCCATGATTGTTATGCATTCATCTGGTTTCAAATCTAAATTTGATTTATCTGTATGTTTTGATTTCATACGTATATCCGTTTTGATTTAGATTGGATAATTAAACCGCGGCTATATTTTGAGGATGTTGTCCTTTATTGTACGTGAGAATTTTATTGTGTTGTAGAGCGCGGAGGTGAAGATTTCTAAGAAATTATTTTTTGGTGTACATCAAAATCAGTATAATTAAAATTGTATCAGATAGATATTATGTGCGTAAATATAAGCACTTTTTTATATATATTTACGAAGTAGGTAGGTACCTATTGCTATGTATGAAATCCTCTTTTATAAATACTTATATTGTGTTATGAATAAATATAACTATTGAAATGGAGATATAGGTTTTAGGTATACATACGTTTCTCTGACCTTTTGGGAAATTCTAGCGTGTTGTTATTGTTATTTGCGGTATAAAATACTTAACGGTTGGGGTGAACGTTGCAATAAATAAACTAAATATGCCGGTTGCGGAATAAATAAATAAATAAACTAAATATTTAAAGTACTTAAATAGAAACAACGCTGAATTTGATATTTTTGGTTTTATGGCATTCAAATGCTTTATAAATATAAATTAAAGAATAGAAAAAATTCGATCACGAATTGGTCAAGCATCCGCCCCGGATTGGCGTGAAAGGACGCGGGGTCGAATCCCGCCTCGTGATCGAATTTTTTTTATTCATTATAAATTTATAGAAACAACACTTTTAATCTAAAAACTAGAATCATAAATACGATACCTATGTAACTATGTTAATATATATTTTAGCGTAGCCTATGGTGGAACTGGGTTTCCCAAACGATGGAATTTGTAATTTTTTACATACCGATCATTGTAATTTAATGATGGATATTTGATAGATATGCTTTATAGTTTATGGTATACGTACATTAAAATGTACATTGTACATTTGTCCTCCCAAAGAGCTTCGCGAGGCTACTTGCTCTATTGACGAATTTTTCATTCATCCATTTAAAATTGTTCTCTTGTTTAAATAACTTTAAAATTGGGCCCTGAATTAATGTAAAACAACAATATTCTCAATTATTTCAAACGAAATTCACATTTTATTTGTACAATGGTATGTTTATAATTAAAAGCAAATGAAAGTACGCGCACCATTGAATTGAGCCTAGATAGTAGATTTTATTATAAAAAAGGAGCAACAAATGATATTAATTACTAGTATGAATTAGACGAGGAAGTAGAATAGGGCATACTTTGTCTGGCTTTATAAAACTTTTAATTAATAGGAGAATAAAAGGAATAAAGAGCGAGTATAATTGAACCTTTTTATTTCCATTTTTATAACAATTTTAAAGATTTATATTTACGTCTTATTTTTATAAAATAATATGAATAGTATGAATGTAAACCAGCCGAGCACGACTAGATAATAGCTGTACCTGACAACATAACTTATGGAAATCTCTCTAAGTATAATAACGTTTGTCAGAATGAAATATATCCCACATTTATTTTTACAAAGATAGTGAATAGACATTTAATAATAAAAATAAGTTTCAGAGCTTAAAGTTCGGAGCGGAAAGTCTTTCGCTTTGCATATCCAATTTCATTAATTGCAAGGATTTTTATTCATTCGCAACTACAACTTTATCTCTGGGGTCATTGCCCTATTTAAGTTTAATTCCGGACTGATTTGTAGACGCAACCTTTCTTGTATTATAATAACTTTGAAATGTAGAGATGAGATAGTAATAATAATATTATACATACCAGTTAGACTGTTTTTCCTGGGCATGTCTTAGCCAAACCATGTTCGTTAGTAATTTCAATTTCAATTTACATTTAATTACAACTAGCTCTTTAGTGAAGACGCGTTCTAAATTAAAATGGGTTTTAACTGTAGCATACATACACTTACCAGTAAATAAGACACTCCGTAATCTCTAGCGACGACCGAGGGTTAATACACATTATGCAACCAGAGACAGCCAAGGCGCCTTTAATTTTATACTAGTGCATTCAAAATGCTGTCGTTGCGCTTTCAAATTATCTACTAACTGGAACAAATTCATATAACTTCGAAGAAGCATCGTCTTAATTTACTCAGTAAACACAAAAGTTAGCACGCTCCGGTGCAAGATAGCTTTACTTAGAATTACTTGTTCAACTATTGTACGGAATTTATGCTCGCTATAAGTTCGACAGCAAGATTGGAAAGGTCTTTGGTAAGAGGAAATTGGAAATCATTGTTTATGTGTTTCGGATGTTGGTGGTGTTAGGTATTAACGTGCCACGTTCAGTCGGTAAAGATTAAACCTGTGTGAATATATAAGTAACTAGTAATACTCGTATAATATTTTATTATCTGTGGTAGTAGTTAATAGAGGAATACGTTTTCTAATATGGCATCAAATGTATACGTGCAGGAAAATGTTGAGAATATTAGTTTTAATTTTAGTTACTTGTTGTCTGTATGTTGTTAGTGAATCTCATATTTGTATGGAATGGCTATAATTCGCACAATTTAACGTTCATATACTGATCTCAATACGTATATGTTGTTAAATCTGTAGCCACAATTCGATAGAGCATTTTCACAATTTTCTTTGCACGAAACTAATTTTCGACAAATTCGGATTTAGGTACAACCTTTTTATAATATAATTTCATATATTTCATCATCATTCACACCGTACAAGTAAGAATAGAAAGATAATTCACTATATTACTTAACCACATGAAAAGTTTTAAATGTTAAATTACTTAATTCTATCCTATTGTTTAATGCAAAATTGTAAACAAATTGACTTATTTATTCGAGTTCAAAACCGATGAATGCTCGACATGGGCGAAGGATGAAACAGGAATGGCAGTTCTATATGCTCTAGGTTACAGATATTTGTTTTCGACCACCATTGAATTCAGAGTGCATTTGACTATACGATGATAGAGATACAAGGTAACACAACATGGTAACATACCTAACAAAATACCTGTACAACACAACACACATGTAGCTAGGTATATTATATTCCTGCTCATTGTTAACATTTAGCATCGGTCATACATTGGTATTCCTACAAGTTGAAACATCGACGATTTATTATCCGACTACTGCTTTCCTATAACATGGACGGTCCAGTTGTTAGCGAGCAATTGATAAGTTTTTAGGTTTTAAACTGTACCTAATTTATTAAGAAAGTACATGGTACAAAAGGCAGACTACCTTTTTTATCCTTTCTAATATAGTAAGTATATCCTTCAGAAGCATGGAAATACGTCAAATAAATCTCTTATCTAAGTAGTTGCTTATATCTTTATTATTGTTCACTTTTGGTTCTAAGTTTCTAATATAATAAATGTTTAATTTGTTTCTAATATAATTTGGGTGGTTGATTATTTTAAGTACTCGTACCTACAATCGTACCTATTAAATACTTTTACCCCAACAATAATAATTAACGTATAATCCTTGTTCCAAATATATTTCTACTCTTGCAGTAAACACAAAGATAGTACATTGTTTCTCGGATACATTATTAAATTGCAAAGTAATAGTGTAACACTTAAGTTAGTAGAGGGAAGTTTTGATTTATGTTCGTATTATGACTAAGCGTACCCTTGTGATGGACGATGTACAAGTTTTGCTTCAAGTAATTGTACTTTCATTACATCTTACTAATCTTGTATGGTGAATTATTTAAGCTTCCGTATATATTTACATAATGCAAGGTTTTACAAGGTAGGTAAATATTAATGTAGGTATAGAAAGAGAATATGTATTATTTTTGTTCTAGCAGGTAGTTCTTAAGTTCTTTACATAACTAATAGAAGCATGTAGATATTAGTAAAAAGCTGCAAATGATATATTTCAAAGTAGGTACGTGTCTTTGACGTTTGTGTCTTGAATTCCATAATTTTATTCATTGTTTCTTAAAGGCAGGAAATTTAATTTTAGATACCTATCTCTCGTGCTACCAACCTATACAAAAATCTATACAAAACAATGGTACCTACGAAATAAATCGTCATGTTTTATGTGTCCCCGTCTAAGTAATATTCTAAATTATTTACGTATCTGTCCATGATTAAGGTTGATTAAAGCCTTAGGTCTAATAACTAGTGAGCACACTTAATCATAAAAAAATCGTACCTGTAAAGTGTTGGAATTTTCCCGATTTAGTCGTGAAAATTGGTACATTACTAACATAATATAAAGCAGGAAAATTTGTTATTAGTTAAGAAGCTTGTAGTTGGGATTGATAGCGTAGTTTATGAGGGCCTTATCTTGGGATACAAATCCTTGTTACATTATATTTTTATGTATCTAATAAGCCTGTATTCGGTAGTTAGGTTTGTAAAAAATTATTTAAAAACTAAGAATTAGCGTAGATAAAGTCACACATAGCTGTAATTTTTTAAAAAGATTATAAGGACGTATTGTATTTTTGCTCTTAATATTAATTAATAATTATCTACTTAATTCTAATACCATACACTTATATTTTGGTCTCTCAATCTGAATTAAAAATATACCTATTCTGTGTCATACAATATCGGCTTTTATAATTCAAACAAAGTTCATATAGATTGAAAGTAAAGGCTTAAAATTCTTTTATAGGCATTTTGTCCGCTTCCAACGAAACAAGATTATACGCAAAAATTGATGGAAGCTATGATGGACACTGCAAATTATTTTATTTCTGAATCGACCGGACTTACAATATGCATGCTCCAATTCACGACAGTTAAAAGCGTTCATTACATATGCGTATCAATAATAATTGACGGAATTCATTGAGAAATTAATAAAGTATTTATTTAAGGAATATAATGAAATATTAAGGATTAGTAAAATTGCGATATTCCACTTTTAATATTTGTATGGTTAAATTTAAACATTATCGATACATCTATCCGACTTTTATCTGCCTAATTTGAATAAAATATCCTTATTATTATAATTGCTAAGTTTGTGAGGATGTTCGTTACTCCTTCACGAAAAAACTACTCAATTAGAAAAGGGTACCACAAGAGCTAAAGAAATATGTACATGAATGTGCCCGCGGATTACGGGTGGAACCGCGCGGCACAGCTAGTGTACAATAAATTATTATTGTTACATATTCTTGTAACTGTAACATTCATATGCTTTATTACGAAAAATCAATTAATCATTCACGAAGCAAATTTAATAACCGTCGATATGAAGTTATATTTGAGTCAATAGAAGCAATCAGTACTGGCTGGCGAGGTTCCAGGATGCCAAAAGCGGCTATGAACTTAGGAAATCATTCGTTGGCAAAGATACAAATCTCGATGCTCTAGTGACGATAAACGGAGTAAATATTTACTTGACGCTTATTAGAAAAGTTGGGAATGTACGAGACCATCTTGTATTCCATAAACAGGTAACGGACGTCGAAATAATTTTAGGCTGGATCAAAGTATGTGCCTTTTTCTCACGTTTTATATTAAACTAGTGGTCCGCCCCGGCTTCGCGCGTGGTACATAATATTTAGTACCCTATGTCCTTCTCCTGGCTCTAAACTACCTCCCTGCCAATTTTCAGTTAAATCGGTTCAGCCGTTCTTGAGTTATAAGTGGAGTAACTAACACGAGTTTCTTTTATATACATATATAGATATGTTACAGGTAGAGTAGTTGTTGGGATTGCAGTTTTGTACGGATGTTTTTTTTCGATGCAAATATTGTTTCTACTAACGTTTTGTTTTACGTTTTCTATTAGATAGTACTATAGGTAGTACTATTAGGTAGGTAATACTATGTACAATACAATTTTGTAAACTCTATCGTAGAGTGAAATCAGGTAAACATTTATACAAGAGCACAATATTAATCTACAGAGCTTAGTATGAAAGAACAAGAGGCTTACAGAAGCCTTGTACAAATTGGCTGCCGAAATTATTTTACAGGGTTTCTATTTTTTTTTTAAACTATGAACCAATAAAAGTACTAATTAAATTTCTTCTTGTAGTTTACTAGATCGCAATATCGAAGCGATATTGTCTCTGACATTGGAAACGAAAACAGTCTTTAATTAAATGAGCGACAGGTGGGACCTACAGCTGAAGCTATCATAAAATTCAATTGAAATTTTGCTATTTTTATGTAAGAAATTTAACGTTTTATTGAGGTCGGGTATTGAAGTAGTTTCAATTAAAGGCTTTTCCTTTATACTTAGGTAATTTTAATAAATATTCCTGTTCATTTTTAAATGCACCTACCAATAATTGATATTAGCATGATGTTTTAAATATTCAAAATTAGTATTACTATTTTTTAACATAAAATTAAAGCGTAACCTAGGAATAGATTTCCTATATTTCTTATCCTTTCGTAATTGTATTTGTAAAATATTAATATTTTTATTAGATACATAGGTAAGTATTGTTACTATTAAAATAAATTAATTCTCAAATTATAGACAAGAAACAATAGAAACACGTTGAAAAAGCAACGCGGGTAAAATATATTATTCACGACAATCTTACAATTGGTGTTCCAAATTAAATTTCGCAGTTGAAAACAAGCTTAATAAGGTAAGCTAAGATAGGTGTCGAGGGGATGGAATTAGAGAATAAAATAAAGACGAAAAAGAAAAGGGAATGTACGGAATGAATTTTCATTTTACTTTTTAATACGTTTCAGGAATTTTGTAGCGTAAAGCGTTGATCGCATCTGACCTTTATCCCTACGTTTTTGTTTTCTTTTATCAGACTAGAATGATACAGAAATAGTGCAAATATTGCTTGTACATACACGCGTGGGATCTGACAATTCCTGGTCTTAAAAATAGCCCTTATTGCTGCTGTATATTAACTACAAGTATCTACTAATAACTGCTCTTCTAGTGTAATAGCGTCTTGGAAATAAACTTAACAAAGAAATAACGGTGTTCAAAATAAGAAATGAACAGCGCGCGACTTTTCTTCAAAACATGTTTCTTCTAAAACAAGAACCTAAGATCATTTCCTTATTGGCTCACGTGTAAAAAAAATAGTGAGTACAGTTACACACAACCCTCAAATAATGGTGTTGATAATAATCTTCTTACTCTGGATACGATGGGTTTTAACACGTTCAGTATTAGGGTCTTTTTTACGCAACGACATCCTATCAGTTATGTTTTAGCTTGTTAGATAAGTTAATCAATTAGTTATTGATTTAAAATTACGATAGCCTTTCATAGTTCTATGTTACGTTCATCTAAATGCTATTATTAAAATGCAAGGCAGATATTCCTGCATTAAAAAGATCTATAATGATCATAAAACTAATCATGTTGATGATGATGATTTTGCATAATCGTTTTAAAAACTAGTAACAATAAATTGTTCACTGTTTAAAAATCTACATAATACATGCATTTTTGAGACTATAAAAACGTAATGAATAAATGCTAGCTTTTATAAACTATGTCAGTATTAAATAATAATTAATTGAACAATGAAGGAGACATCAAGATGTGTCGTTATCGTATCGATAAAAGCGTCGTCGTGTCTAAAGTGCTTCTGAGTAGTGATCAAATTCGATAGAAGGCAGTTCAACGCGATTATCTGAACTAAGAAAAACCTTGATAAATAATCCACTAGATTGTGTTAATAAATGATTGTGCGGCGACACAAATCTTCAATCGAACTAAAGTTTATTCGTACAAGGAAAAATCAAAGCACTCCAGACCCACTTAACTAATTGTATAAATGAATTAATTTGCAATAAACAGTGCCTTGATTAGGTTTTTTATGTTTTCTCAAATGATTGTTACATTTTTTGGAAATAGTGGATAATAAAGATGGATGTGGAGGCACAGAATATATTATAATAGTACTACGTAGTGGTGGAGGTTTAATTCAAGTCTCCTATCTGCTAATAAAACAAATATTTCTTGCTTCTGGATATTTAAAGCTTTAATTTTTTATTTCTACTATTAAAATGCTGTGCATACAATATATTTTTAAAGAATCAAAAAAACTCGATTACAAAGCGGAATTTAACCCACGTCTTTCGCCACACCATGGCAACTAGTGATTCCATCTCATCCACTCTTTCGGTTTAAGGCGTTACCCGGCAATTTCGACTATGTTCAACCTCTATAAAGTCTGGTACAACATAAAGTACAATACCGAAAAAAATATATAAAATAGGATGGTCTTTGATCTTTAATTGCTCGCGAGGACTTTTTTCCAAAGTTAATAGATTTCTAGAAAAAAAATGTGCCGTGGTCATCGATTTTTCCGCAAATACTCTATAAACTTCGTAACCTGCTGACTTAGAGCTCTGAAAATTTTATGTTTAATAAATTATTAGTTACACAGCAGTCCCTGACGAGGATATTTTGTTTCACTGATTAGTATCTTTTTAAATACAAAATGCGAGGAAAAAAGAAGGTGCAGCGGGAGAGGTTTGAGATCCGTCAAGTATGGCCAAGGTTATTAGCGCATGTATAAGCCTTAATGTGCCTTAATGAATAATTATAATTATTAATTATTATTGTTCATTTACATATCCACGTACTAAATGAACCTGTGAACCCAATTCCACTAGCATAATGTGTTTTAGCTAGAATTTTGTTTTATCACGGATTTAACCAACTTGGTCTTCTGCTAATCCCTTGCCAAACAAGTGAAGTCTGGCCTTATCTCTAGTGGAAAGTAAACACGTTTAAGTGCTCACATCCTATTTCAGAGATCAGTTATCATATAACTTGGCATCTGTAACACCATAACTTTTTTCTTTGGATTTGCGAAATGCATTTAAATTTATTTTATCACGTTTGTTGCAAAACATTTTTCGATATAAGTATCTAGTAGTCGATTTGTGTTGAATTTTAGTAGTGTTTTAGCATTATTTATATAATTGTGGATATCATAAGCATAACAAAAGAAACCGATTATTCTATGCAGCCCATATTCAGCACAGCCAAGCTGTGTCGTGTCACGTGTGAATAAAGACACTCGAAGTCTATTTATAATCTATATAATAAAGCCAATATTTAAAAATCACGCTGACTGTAAATGAAATTTAACTTAATAGAAATCCTATAGGGCATCCATTTCCTAATCTACAGAGCACCACGGTGTGATGGAAGGACTCTCGTAAGTAACTCAATAACAAGATTGACTTCCGTTCGATCAAGGCTGGTCTGACTCAGCTTACACTGTAAATAGTTTTTAGAATGTAAATATGTTTTTTAATATATTTTACAATTATTGTTTTGAAATTGGTATAAATAATTATGTGTGTGTAGGTAACTATTTACGAGAATAAGCATATGATTATATTTCTTCCTAATAGAGCTGTATAATCTTTCACAGAAGTAAATAATTTTACATTTAGGTATATTTTTTTATTGAAAAATATATTTTGACATTATGAGATCTTCTCACTCAGCTTTTATCTACTCCCTCATATGATAATTATTCACATTTCCTATAATATAAGTATACTCACTTCAACACTACACAGCAAAGAATATTCGTAGCGTTCGAAATATCATCACACATTAAAGAGCTATATCATGCAATTCATTTGAGCTGTAACAGTGATTCGTTTACCGCAAAATCCCTTTCATAGTTTGAGCAAACGGTCAACAACTCGTGCAATAAATTAGCCAATTTGTGGTCACTGCCAGCGAATGTGTTTCTATCCAGCGTCCGAACTCTCTCATTAATTATCTAACACTCCCTCCGTACTTAATCAAGCATCGGTAGTTAACTCATATTGATTGTACACTTTTGTTCCATCGATTGCTTCCAAATAATATATGGATATCCGATATCTACATTTGTATAGAACTGGCGTCTTCATTCGCTCTCTTTATTATTTGTCGTATACGTCTTTTTGTTGGAATAACATACTAAGCCATTATAATCCAAACTATTGCTAATGACTCACATTTAGTTTATTCATTTGTAACACCAGTAAAATAGACATTAACACACTTTTAATCATGCGACTACCAACAGCCATTACTTTAATGTTATAAACGATTAATTATAATAATGATTTTAATGGTAATTAACATGATCTTTAAATAAGTCTAATGTGGTAATGCAGTACAATTTAAAAATAAAAGTACCAGGACATCATAAAAAAGCAGAGCTAACAAACCCCCATTCTCGTCCGCAGGACAAAAGCCCCTTCATATGAGAGGTCTGGGTACTATGCAATCTCGTTGCAAGTAGCTATCTAAACAATATGGGGTGGTTTTATACTGAAACTAGGAAACTTATGCATGTCCTTGTTTATAATTTTAGCTGAAAACTTAGGAAGAGCAGACTTAACAAGAAACCTGGTGCCAAATTATAAAATATTTTCGTTATAAATCATTTTCACATAATATAATGTGATTATGCTGGTCAACAAAAGTATAACCGAACCAACAAATCCTTAAAAAAAATAACTATAAATCAGTCAAATATAAGCCGATGAGAAAAAAACCTACTAATCGATGAAAGTTCACTTTGTATGCCTCTTAGGTAAAATTGAAATAACATTTCCAAAATTCAATTCTCAAATCATTCAGGTCCGTCGGGCTGGAAATATTTGATGAAAATTTGATATGAAGTTGCTACGAAACTTATCTAATGGCAAATAAATCGTGACAAAGACAAGACACATACGAAAATAAACATAACCGTAGATTTCAAAAAAAACAATGCAAAGAAATATTCACAATGATACGCATGACTGACCTGTCTCGGTGATCTTGCGATAAGATAACAAGGGATGGTCTTGCATCTGAAAAAATACCAATGAGCCCATCGATATTTAATATATATTTAATACAGCCAAGACCCAGCATTCAAATAGGTTTAAACAATAAAAGCCAAATATCTATTCAACTAGACTTCCTTCAAAAGTGTTAATATGAACCCAATTGAAAGAGAAATACAGCATTTTAATACCCCGAAAGCGTTCTAGTTCATTTTGTAAGCGTATAAAGTGAATATATTATTAATTGCATGTACTGAGTGGCCCGTGGTTTACCACAAAAGGGTTACATTAATCTTTGTTTCCAGTTTAGGTAATTTAATATGGATTGGGGTTCATAATTTTAAACAAAATACATTTTAATTCAAAAGAAACTTCCTTTTTACACTCTATAAATAGCGGCCTGTATTAGACACATTTTGTTGAATTTTTAAGTGGTTTATTTCAGTTTTGATATTACATTTATTTCTCTTAAAAAGACGAGTTAATAGCATAATTCTACTTCCTATTAGAATATTCTATAGAATAAAATATGTACACAATATTTTAGTATTCATTGGTGTTTGAATATTCATAGTATTATGAGACCATTAACATTATTTTAATTACAAAGTTACAAACGATGCATAATTAAAATTTGGCAACAAATAAACACATGTGCAAGTTAATTGAGCTGGCTCTAAATATTATATTGTTTATCTATAGTAATTAAGCTAGTATTAACATAGATTTGTCATAAAGTTTAGTGAAATATTTTGTGTCATTTTCACAAATTATATATTTTATTCAGGATCAGTTAGCTGTTAGACAAAGATTTTCTTCAATAAATCGCTTCTGAGGCTCGTAACTATTGTTTGTGGTAAGCAGTGATATGATGATAACCACTAAACCAAAGAAACCATACAATTTAAAGTACATAAATTCTATATTTTATATTAACATAAGGTTAAAAACCGCAAGTTGTACAGAAATTTTTATATAAACAATAATGTCTCAGCTCTCAGCTATGTTTACCCAAATTCGAATTAAGTTTTTTTCTTGGTGTTTTTAGTTACAAATATTAATATATCATTATAATAAAACTTGGGCCTTATTTACAAAACACCATAAGATTAAACACATCAATCATATTTTGATGAATGGGTTTTATATAAAAATCCCTTTCTATTTTCTATTGCCAAATTTACATGTATGTTTTATTAACATCTATCAATGCTTGTGTTTACATGCATATTGACAGTTGTGAAAATTTTTAGAGTGAAAATCCATGTTCTATTATCCTATAAAAGGTGTGAATATTATATATATACTACTGTATATAAAGTGTATTGATCGTATCATAGTATAGTCGTACTAAAACATCAGTGGAATTCTTCATAATATTAATTTATTATCTAAACAGTTTTAGACTATCTATACGAATACGTACACAATACATACCTATTCAATAAAAATATTTAAAGACGAAACTAGGTATTCAACACCTGTATAATATAATATGAAAAATCCCAATAAAAAGGGTCAGTAAAAATAGGAGGAAGTTCTCAAGTCTCAACTGAACTGTATTTTTTTTTGCTTACCCGTGAACTTTCGACTTGAACTGATTTTGTTAATATATTTTTTAAAGCTGGTGCTCTTCGTTTGGTCCTATTTCAATCTTGTCTTGTTCTAACAATTTGAAGGCGGTTTAGTTTTTTGTTAAATATAATTATTATCACTATCCAATCAAATAATATTATTTGATCTAACAATCTAATAAGCTTCCTATCAGCCACAATGGAACTATATTAAGCAGTATCAATTTGCCGCAAGCGCTAATAGCTTCCAGCGAGTTAATGGCCGAGAATTGGAACCGATAAATAAGAAAATTGGCCCCCACGTGGGTCTGATGTACCATTAATTACTACACGTCCCTAGTGGCCATTTGGGTGACGTTGAGGGTTTATGGGTGTTTAATAAAAGATCCATTATTTTTAATCTAACTATAAGTACTAGTTATATAATGCTAAATAGTTTCTTTGTACAACAACACCTCAGTGCTCCAAAAGTCAACCTCACCTTCACGTGGTGCATCCTGTTAATCAACGGACGAGGCTCTGACGACCGATTGATGGCGGTATAACCATCCAAAAAGTGGCATAGTTAAATAGGTTACGCCGGTAATGGGCAGCAGCATCACCGGTGAGAAAAGGCTATGCTCTGCGGTCGCCAACCCGCATGCCCAGCGTGGCGACTATGGGCATTTACCTCCAATGGCTTGTCAAATTCAACCACGGCCCCCAGTTCCCGGTAGTTCTATCCCCGGGCTACGGTAGGCCGCCAAATCCAACTGACCCTTGCAACGTATAACGGACGCACGCTACGGCTTGACGAACATCTAGTTCAGCTTGAAGAGGAGCTTAAACACATTAAGTGGCATATTCTTGGGCTATGTGAAATCCGAAGAGAGGGAGAGGATACCATAACACTTGAATCAGGCCATCTAATATACTACAGAGAAGGAGATCGTCGTTCCGAAGGTGGAATTGGGTTTTTGGTCAATAGAGTCCTCCTTGACAATATTGTAGAGATATCCAGTGTGTCATCTAGGGTAGCGTACCTGATAGTTAAGCTTACTAAGCGATATAGCCTTAAAGTTATACAGGTTTACGCACCGACATCGACATACTTGGACGAAGATGTTGAAAGCTTCTATGAAGACATCTCAAAGGCTCTACATAACACCAAGAAGGCCCACTTTAATGTTGTCATGGGTGATTTTAACGCAAAAGTGGGAGTACAAAATTGCAATGAATTTGTGATTGGGCCGCATGGTTTTGGATCTAGAAACCAAAGGGGCCATATGTTAGTCAACTTCCTAGAAAAAGAGGGACTATTCTTAATGAATTCCTTCTTCAAGAAGAAGACTCAAAGGAAGTGGACGTGGCAGAGCCCTGATGGACAGACAAAAAATGAAATCGACTTCATCATAACAGACAAAAAGCGAATATTCAGGGATGTCTCTGTGATCACAAGGATTAAAACCGGCAGTGATCACAGGTATCTAAGAGGCTCTCTGAATATCAATTGCAATCTTGAACGCTATCGTTTGATGAAGTCGACACTTCGGCCCAACAAAATCCAAACTGATGCGGAGCCCGAGTTTCAGCTAAAACTGGAAAATCGCTTTGCAGCTCTGGAAACCACAGACGATATTGACCAAAGACTCGAACAAACTGTTGATGTACTTAGGCGGGAAGGAGCAGCCTTCTTCAAAAGATTGCGCACTGAGAATCAGCAAGATGGTACGATACGACCTCAGATGCTCCAACACCATTGCAATTAAAAAAGCAATCGAGGAAAATCGAGGCTCGAAAGTATTCGCTCGAAAACTCAATAGAAGCCACTTGACAAAGTTAACAACATCCATGGGGAGCGTCGTTACATCGAAGCCAGAGATTCTCTCCGAAGTTGAAGATTTCTATAGCCGTTTATACGCTTCGCATGCACTGCAGCCTGAGTCCATCTGCAGTCAAGACCCGAGAGCCACCTTGACACGACATTATACAGAAGATCTGCCCGATATAAGTCTCCACGAGATCGAGTTGGCTCTCGGGCAACTTAAAAACGGAAAGGCCTCAGGTGAGGATGGAATAACAACAGAGCTCCTTAAAGCAGGTGGAGCTCCGATACTTAAAGAACTAGTTGATCTTTTTAATTCTGTTCTCTTCACCGGGAGAACTCCGCAGACGTGGAGCAAAAGCATTGTCATACTATTTTTCAAAAAGGGCAATAAAACCCTTTTGAAAAACTACAGACCTATATCGCTTTTGAGCCACGTCTATAAGTTGTTTTCCAGGGTAATCACAAACCGCCTTGCGCGCCGCCTCGATGAATTTCAGCCTCCAGAGCAGGCCGGGTTTCGAAGTGGTTATAGCACCATAGACCACATCTTCACAGTGCGGCAGATTGTGCAGAAGACAGAGGAGTACAATCAGCCCCTGTGCATTGCTTTTGTGGACTATGAGAAGGCTTTTGACTGCATCGAGACCTGGTCTGTTTTGGAATCCTTGCAGCGATGTCAAGTTGACTGGCGATACATACAAGTATTGAGATCCCTCTACAATGCTGCTACACTAACTGTCCAAATCCAAAATCAGCAAACTAACCATATCCCTCTACGGCGAGGAGTGAGGCAGGGTGATGTTATCTCACCGAAACTGTTCACTACCGCGTTAGAGGATATGTTTAAGACGCTGAACTGGACAGAAAGAGGCGTAAACATCAATGGCAATAAAATCTCACACTTGCGTTTTGCTGATGATATCGTCATCATGGCTGAATCGCTGCAGGAACTCCAACTTATGCTGAATGACCTTGCTGAATCCTCCCAACGAATCGGTCTCCGCATGAACACTGATAAGACTAAGATCATGATCAACGATCGCATTACACCGGAGCCGATCACTACTCAGGGAGTCATTCTTGAAGTTGTTCCAGAATATGTATACCTAGGGCAAACGCTACAACTAGGTAAGAACAACTTTGAGAAAGAAATTAGCAGGAGAGTACAATTAGGGTGGGCAGCGTTTGGGAAACTGCGTGGGGTCTTATTATCGTCAATCCCACAATGCCTAAAGACAAAAGTCTTCAATCAGTGCGTCCTACCTGTCATGACATACGGAGCCGAGACGTGGACACTCACAGTGCGGCTAGTCCACCAACTTAAAGTCGCTCAGCGTGCTATGGAGAGAGCTATGCTCGGTATTTCTCTGCGGGATCAAATCCGAAACGAAGTCATTCGCCAGAGAACAAAGGTTACCGACATAGCTCAGCGAATTAGCAGGCTGAAGTGGCAGTGGGCTGGCCACATTTGTCGCCGAACGGATAACCGTTGGGGCAAACGCGTTGTAGAGTGGAGACCGCGACTCGGCAAACGTAGTGTAGGACGCCCTGTAGCAAGGTGGAGCGACGATGTACGCAAGATTGCTGGTACGGAATGGCGACGAACAGCTGAAGACCGAGCCAAATGGCGTGCCTTAGGAGAGGCCTATGTCCAACAGTGGACGGATAAAGGCTGAAGAGAGAGAGAGAGAGAGAGAGAGAGAGTTTCTTTGTTTGTTTGAATGCGCTTATCTTAGGAACTACTGGATCGATTGCAATAATTATTTCACCATACAAACCCTTATCACCAAGTGCTATAATATTATATTATGTACCACGGCCGAAGCCAGGCGGACCGCTAGTTATAGATATAGAGGTATATCTATTCCTCACTTTGTTATCAGTTCAAATTATGTAAGTCATGCATTTGCACTTTCGTGTGCTTTTAGTAAAATAATATATCATTATGATCAACGAATTTTCCTCTTTATTTAAGTGTTAAAATAGATAAAAGGATAGAAGAACTTTAAACAAGACCTATTTAACGTGTCCCAAAATACTTCTGCTGAACAAAATGGTCTATTCGAATAAATGCTCTAAATAGATTTGGAGGCTATAATATAAGCTGGAAGCCTTCCAAGGAGTCGGTTATCGAATCCCGGAGAAACGTTAATCATACACGATTTATGCTTTACAATATGTCTATTATAGGATAAAACTGGATATTGTGAAAATATCAACACATAAACATATTAAATTGTTAAATTTTTGCTAAAACTTTAAACAATTAAAGTTTTAAAAACATTTTGATAAGTTGGTGGTAAAAATATTATATTACGTCATATAATCTAGTGGTATACTAGCTATTTTTTATTATTTTATTATTAACTGTTTTTTAGGTTTCGTCTTTATCGTCGTTTGAAGTCACCACAGATAAACAATTTCCAAACTCTATTTAGCGTGAATTATGAAAAAAGCTTATTACATAAGCTTATGTATTTAAGTATCTACTGTCTTGCTGTGGTTTTACGGAGTATATCTTATCATTTTTTGCATGTTACATCTTAAATTATGGTAACAGAATGAAAATATTTTCACGGTTAGTTTGTTTCAGCGAGTATTTTAGTCTAGATATAATATATGCCTCCATTATTCCCGAGTAGACAGGCTCCGATAGTGCGTGAATTATGAGTTTTGATTTTGCTGTGGGAAGGCTATTTATTAGTGGTCCTAACCATATTCTAACCAGAACAGATTTGAAAAGGACTTGAATTTAGTACCCGATTAATTGCTGTTTATAAGTTTAAGTTTTTGTATTTTGTGAATAAAATATGACAATAAAGTTGTATGTGTATTACGGTTGTGCTTATTAGTTCACACATGACAATATCACGCGTCCGCGTTAAAAAGCCCTTCTGGCTAACATTGAGAGACAACACACAAAAAAAAATACAATATCGTGAGCGCGATATAGAGAAACATCTTTCCGCGCACAAAATAAGATCCATTCCGTCCATTTTTACTACCAACTAAATTCGTAAATCATCGTTCGAAGCAGGTCTACCTTTTTTATTGATATATCTAAATGTGTAGGTAGAGTCAACGACGGAATAAACAGCTAGTTATGATTAATTAGAAAAACTGTACTAAACAAGTCATAGACAAATTATTTCATCGAAAAGCAGTAGTTTAGTTAAATTCAAGATTCAGGTTACAATATTTGTTGAATCGTGAAACTATTGTTGAAATATTCGTTGATGAATATTTTATCGATTTCAAATACAATCTCCCATATCACAACGTAACTTACACTGCACATATAAATCGATATCTGTACAACATTGAACAATATTCAAATGCAAATTCTTCACCCATTTTCCTATACGACCCGGTTCAAAAGTGAATAAAGTAAAATGTAGTAGAATATTCCCTATGGTGATCAGTTTTATGAGCTACTAGCTTCCGCCCGCGGCTTCGCCAGCGTGGTGTTTTGATAAAATGTAACCTATTTTCTTTCTCAGGGTCTAAAGATTGTGCCAAATTTCATCAAAATCGGTGGAGAGGTTTAAGTGGGAAAGCGTAACAGACAGACAGACAGAGTTACTTTCACTTTTATAATATTAGTAGGGAGTAGTGATTAGATAAATAATTAATATTTTATAGTGTAAAATTAATACCTTATAGACATACTGCATGCAAATCACTAATAATATAACGCGTTCTACAAGCAGTGATTTTATAAAATACTAAAAGAGGTAAGCTTAAGGCAGTAAAGCTTACACAATATATACCTACAATATACTACTTGTGTATTTGCAAACAACGCATAGGATTAGAAGTTGAATATAATTTGAGTTTGTAAAACTGGCACAATGTTAATACAAACTAAAAATATATTTAGACATGTTTTACCAGGAAATTTGCTAAACCTCATAAAGATTTCGCTGTTAAAAACTTATTTGATTTTATGGTGAGATAAGGGCGTAAGCGTTCAAAGTAATCCCACATTTTTGATGAGTGTCGCGTAGCACAATGTGGCGCGCCGACTCTATGCTTTTCTGTAAGAAAAAAAATAAATTATAAGTAAAATAGTGTGGTCTACTGCTAACCTATTAGTGGTAAAAGCTACATAGATCAATTATTAATGATTCGAGACTACATTTAAAGCGTTTAAAAATTAATTTGATTAAATCTACTATCGACCTATTACTTTGGTACCCATTCTATCAAAAATCTTTGAAAAGTGTATGCATAAAAGACTAGTTAATTTTTGTGATAAATTTAATATTATTGCTAAAGATCAGTATGCGTTTCAGAAAAATAAATCAACCACATTGGCTATATATTCCCTGATGGATAAAGTTTTAGGCAGCATTAATCAAAACAAATTAACTACAGCTCTTTTCTTTGACCTTTCCAAAGCGTTCGACTTCGTGTCACACTATAAACTATTAAAAAAACTAGAATCGTACGGTATAAGAGGGCAAACGCTTCACTGGATAAGATCTTACCTTCAAAATAGGCAGCAGTGTGTAACAATTTCTGAAGTAAATAAAAACGATGAAATAACGCATTATTTTTCTGACTACGAAATAATAAAATATGGCGTACCGCAAGGCAGTGTACTTGGTCCAATTCTTTTTGTATTATATATAAATGACATAGTTAATATAACAAATCACAAGTGCATCTTATTTGCTGACGACATTTCTTTAATTGTAACTTCTGACAAAAATAATATACATGACCACATAAATGACATTAATTATAGTATTGACAACATAATAAAATGGCTTGACATTAATGATTTGAAAATAAATTTGGACAAAACAAAATTTTTACAATTTAATAAATTTAACTTTGACATTCCTAAAATACAAGCAAAAAATGAAATAAAGTTTCTAGGTGTGACAATAGATACAAATATAGACTGGAAACTACATATAGAAAATGTGTGTAGTAGATTAAATAAATTTGTTTATGCATTAAGGCAAGTAAGAAGGGTTACAAACTTAAAAACCGCACTTACTTCTTATTACGCTTACGTGGAATCTGTTTTGCGTTATGGCCTTGTTATCTGGGGCAATAGTACCGATATAACAAGAGCATTTCTGGCTCAAAAGAGATGTATACGGGCCTTATGTGGTATGAGGTCGGATCAGTCCTGTAAGCCGATATTTAAAAAACTTTGTCTGCTGCCATTGCCATCTCTTTACATTTATGATATGTGCGTGTTTGTGACTAAGCATATGTATCTTTATAAAAAGGCAAGTGATTTAAATAGCCGTAGTCGCAGAGATCCAAGTAAACTAATTTTAAAAGATAATCCTAGATTAAAAAAATATAATAAAAACTGTCTTTGTATGAGTGTAAAAATATATAATAAAGTGCCAACTAAATTAAAAAACTTAGATACTAAATTATTTTTTAAAGAACTTCATAAATGGCTTCAACAGAAATGTTTTTATAGTGTTAAAGAATATCTAAACTCGTAATTAACATTGTCTACTTGCGTCTTAATATTGATTTTGTAATAATGTATGTAATTTTTGTAATGAATATGAATGAATTGTGAAATATTAATTATAATAATGTGAATGAATAACAAATGAATTGGTTTTAATAAAATAAAATTAAGAAGACATAATATAAAATGTATATCTAATGTAAAATGTATTTGCATGCCGTTGAATAACGGCTAAACATGCTGAAATAATGTATCTTATTCTTAACACCTGTGTATACCATGTTTACTTGCAAATAAACGATTTATTTATTTATTTATTTATTTATTTATTTAAATAATTTATAATTTCACATTATATTATGAAATTGGAAAATGTATTTAATGTGTGTTTACGTTTATCATTCCTTCCTTTAATTACTGAGTATATCGTTTTTTTTTTAATTTATATAGTATACAGATACATACTTCACTTGTTAAAAGCATATGACTCTTTTATCCAGAATTTCACTATAATTCTAGATAAAATAATCTAACCTGATCATTGTTCAACTCAATCTATCTTCAAATTCAGTTCAATCGGATCAAAAGGCTTTTATGGACCTTCCAGATTATTACAGGTAATAGAAAGTCTAGTGCAGAATGAGACCCATTGTGTTCTTCCTGGGATTTAGATCAGATATTTAAGGCTCTCATTTATTTTACACTTGCCAATGACCGCAACTTCAACGTTAGGTATAAGCTATAATAAGAAGGCACATAAGTTTTATGTTACCAATTGGTGTTATTTAGTGAATGTCCTATCAATAATATTTATAGCCCGGATAATAAACAAATTGACAATTATTTTAGAAAAAGTTGTTGGTCTTGTATCTTGTGAATAAAAATATTGAAATAAAAGATTATTTTATTCTACTAATATAATATCGTAATAACAACTAATATAAGTTAAAACATTTTTGGATCAATCTTGTTAGTTAGCAAAGTATTGAAACGAAACAAAAAAGTAATAATTTTAGGTCATAGATAGATTAAATTATAGTTAAAATAACATTGATATTTCAAATTATTTTATTAAAATCTAACGCATTATTATATAATCTTCATATTACTGTGGTTTTCGATTTGCAAATGGAAAATACTTGATCCTCCTTTTAAAAATAATTATGATAGTAAAATAGGTAAATTCACATTCGATTTCACAGCTTAAATCCGAAAGGTTAGCTTTGTGGTCGATAAATAATGCTTAACGGAATCGAAATGTAGGAAAATTGCTTAAACTCTTGATTAAATTTCATCCATAAAATTTTTCCTTTAAAGTATTAAATAGATTTTTTATTCAGACTAACATCACAGAATTTTATTTATACTGTACTAGTGGTCCGCCCCGGCTTCGCCCGTGCTACATATTTCGCAATAAAAGGTAGCCTATGTCCTTTCTCGGGTATCAAAATATCTCCATACCAAATTTCATGCAAATTGGTTCAGTAGTTAAGGCGTGATTGAGTAACAGACAGACAGACAGAGTTACTTTCGCATTTATAATATTAGTATGGACTAGCTTTCCACCCGCAGCTTCGCCCGCGCAGTCAAAGAAAAACCCGCATAGTTCCCGTTCCCGTGGGATTTCCGGGATAAAACCTATCGTATTTCCCGGGGTAAAAAGTAGCCTATGTCCTTTCTCGGGTATCAAAATATCTCTATACCAAATTTCATGCAAATTGGTTCAGTAGTTAAGGCGTGATTCAGTAACAGACAGACAGACAGACAGAGTTACTTTCGCATTTATAATATTAGTATGGATTCCCGTTTGTTGATTCTATTCGATATCAGTCTGTATTTTTCTATTAAAATATAATAGAGTTTAGAAACTTCTACATTTTATTAACCGACTTCAAAAAAAGGGGGAGGTTATCAATTCGGCCGGTATATATTTGTTTTATGTAGGTATATCCGGGTGAGTTTACAATGTATAGAACAGAATAACAAATGGAAAAAGTATCATAAAGAAAATAACACAGTACGATAAGTAACAGGCTATCCATAAACATCATATAAATTACTCATGGGTTATTTGCATACTATAAAAACGAAAGGGCTATGAAAGTGACAGCTATGAGTTCACTCTCTTATTTGTAGTATGAAATGAAGATGTATGGTATGCGACCTTTATTATTAACTTTATAGCAACACTTTTAACGCGTAGGCCTGTTAGAGGTACTTATACCTTTATAATAATTTCTACCGTGTTGTAAATAGTTTGGTCATTTAAATGTAAAAGTAAATATTCTTAAAGATTTTAAATTCAACCTAGAAAGGTTTTATTCCTTACAAAATGACTTTATATGTCTACTTTCAACAATAAAATAATAATCGACTCAAAATAATTATTAACACAACTAAGCACAACCAAAACGACCGTTATACCATTACGTCTGAGAGCCCCACGGAAAGTGTCAAATCCGCTGTTCAACTCATTTTTGTAACCACCCCCTCGGTTTGGGTTGCCAGTTGGGAATTAATTTATAACAATATTATAATGATATCCATTATCCAGTTTTTATAGTTTTGTATACCTACTATCAGATTCCCTATGAAAAGAGCAACACTAATTTTAATACGATTATAACAATTTCAATCAGTTTCATAGTTTTATTTAAACAACATTTGCTTTTTAAATCAAATGATGAACAAATCAGCATGACTCTATATCACTAACTAGCTGCTCCGCGCGGTTTCACCCCCGTGGCTCCTCTCCTGTTGGTCGTAGCGTGATGATATAAGCCTTCCTCGATAAATGAGCTATCTAACACCGAAATAATTTTTCAAATCGGACCAGTAGTTCCCGAGATTAGCGCGTTCAAACAAACAAACAAACAAACTCTTCAGCTTTATAATATTAGTATAGATATCGTTAGCTGTCCGTCTGCATTTATCGTTTATTTCTTTTGCTATCCATCTGGTTAAATTTAACGTTTGATATATGTATATTTACAGTAAATCAAAGCGATATGAACCAGCGTTATTAGTTATTTCTTGGAACATTTACAGAAAGATTATTGTGTACGATTACTTATAGTGACTTTACGATAAGTCATTCTTTGTTATTGGCCTACTTATCATTAATTAACTCGTATACAACGTAACTTCCATACACGGTAAGCCGTGATTTATCCATTACAGCCTTAATGGCAAAACCATTTATAATCCCATACAATCGGACCTATCAATTCCATACCTTATAAACATAGAATGATTTATTTGACAGACATTTATTTTTCTTTCTTTTTTGGTAAAAATATCTCTACTGCTTTTATCTAAGGTTTTTACTATCCTACATCGTAATAACGAATATGAAATGTTACTATGTCACCTTATAAACACTTGTAATAATTTTCATCTCTTTACATCGTTTTTGATGACGCTGTTTTCTATTATTACGGTAACTAACATGCGAAAATGTCGGTAGACGATACATATAGATAGACGAACAAACAGATAGCTTCACATGCCATCACCAATCGACATAACATTATAAGCACGCTGTTTCGATAGAATCCTAAGATAATAAAAATGCAAGACGCGTAGCAACTAAAAAAAGCTGTATCGAGATTTCTCAAGCGTTTTCTAGAAGGTTTTTAGATTCTCTCTGTCTTAAAAGTTCAACACAAAGTCAAGGTCAAAGACTAGACTAATACAGCTTAAGTGCTCTGAAAATTGAGACCATTATGGTTTGCAGTATAGTGTAGTATGAGAGCGTAAGTGCTTTGTTATCTAGTGGCAAACTACGCATATTGCACATAAGCATTACTTTATTTGTTTGAAAAATAAGAGGAAAAAAGCCTTGTAAAAATACAAGTACGATATGTACATAAATGGTGTATATTGAACAAAATTATTTAAATGATGCGAAGTAATTACTTAAGTTTTATTTTATTTTCATTTGAGTGATAATTTAAAGTTTGCACCATGACTTAATAAAACCTTGAAATTATACCTACGGATGGCTACTTGATGGTTTTTTTGTCGCGAAAATAAATGTTCAAAGGAAATTTATCATTACTGGCGTCACATCGCACGAAGTACATAATATTTCCTTAAAAGCTTGCATCATATATTATATACTACAATATTCAATATAATATACTGAAGGACCAATACATGTTATCACAAGAGCATTGACATCCAATATACCTACGTACGTACTCCTAGCATCAAGCTTGGATTAGCAAGTTAAAGTGAGAGGATCACAGGCTATTAGTACTGATTGCATTTGAGGTACGAATCATTTGTAATGTTTATTACAAATTTATTAGGTACTACTTATTAGTTGTTGTGTTAACGTTATAATATCATGATTAATGAATGAATATAAATGTCATGGTTAAAATAAATTTTGTGCATCTTATGAAAGCTCACAGTATTTCAAAGTGTAAAAATCTTTTGCATTGTTTAGACTTAAGAATGGACTATATCTTAAAAAGATCATAGGTAAATATTACATTCTATTATAATCTGCATATCGATGCACACAAAAGCTACAGGATAATATGTTTTCAGTTTTTTGGTTAAGTTTACTATATTAAAAATTATATAATACCTAGCGTTTCGCCCCGGCTCCGCCCGTGGTACCTACATGTTTACGTTTTTTTTCATAAAAACTATCCTATCTCTCAAGTTGGATCGAACTGAAAATGGTGTGCGAATTTTATTATAATCGGTTAAGTGGTTTAGGAGTCCATTGAGGACAAACATTGTGACACGAGATTTATATAATATAATAAGATAAGATAAGATTAAGATAACATAATACGCACTCTATTTCAATCCGATTAAATCATTTTTTTGTCTAAAAATGAACTGTAAATAACAAACACGCCCGCAAATGAAATAACTCCTCCGTAATAATTATCCCACTCACTCACCCGCTACAAAACTAATTAAATAACAGTATAAGGAAAAACACTCGAGCTAAATGCGAACACGGTTCACGTGATTCTTTAAGGAAGCCACGTATTTCACCCCCAGTGACAGATTAAGGCCTTGCTACACAGACAAACGTATATACTATTAACTATAGTGTAGTGTTTACGGTCACTCCGGTACACTTAGGCTGCGTTTCCACCAGATATGTGTGAGGATTCGTAGCGTGAGATGTGTTCGCTACCGAAGCTAATCAGACGCGAAATTAAGCGATATGATTGGTTCTTTACAAGCATATTCCTCCTACGCATCCTCGCATATGTGGAAACGCAGCTTTACTATGAGGTAACAATCGAATCTTTCGAATGCCCATTTGAAGAATCGATTTTTTCCAGTAGGTGCCAGTTTATTATTTTAGTACATAAACAACAAAAAAAGAACAAAAACATAATAATAATAGATTATGTTCATTATATAATATAAGCTTTATACGCGTAAGTATATCCATGAGTATAAGCCAACTGCTTACTTCACTCCGAATGACTGATTACGAAGAAGGCAAACAACGTTTGAATAATTATTTACCGATACCTACGTATTCACTTACGAATATATTGCACGACTAATGGCCTACGAATACATGAATAAGTGAATATATTACAAGCATTAATTATTGCCTTGTTATAATGTAAAAGTTTGTAAGACAACATTCGTCTTTCTAAACGTAACAGAATATCCTAAAGTTGTTTGTGTAATATTGGAAAATTTGAAAATATTTTTTTTTTTATATAAACTGCATTGTAATCACTACACAATACACATCCTTTCTTGTGAGGTTTATAGTACTTATTATGGAATACAAGAAATTACATAAGATGTGACAAAAAGTATAAATCAAACCCAAGCTACGTTTTAATCAATAAATTTTTTAATTAGCACATCAAACGGTATTACAATAAAACCATAAATTTATTACAAAGCATTAAGTTTACCACAATAATTTAAACAGTACACAACACTACTGTACATCTTTCCTCACTTTATTAATCTTGCGTTTAATTCGATCCGAATAAGCGGCTATAATATTCGATAGCAGTGGTAAGGTAGCAGACTTTTCGTCATCTTTTACCCCTACTTCAGCGCAAAGTTCTCCCCTAGATCTCTTATTCTTTGCCATACCAGCTTCAGAAGACATAACAGATGCTGTGTATAGATATCCGTTCCACTCCAAGTATTCTCTTACAAGCTCGTTGATTAGTAGTACCTCACTATTGGGCTTTGGGGCTCCTGTGTTTTTGTAATTCGGGTTAAGGGATACTTGCCTGTCTTGAAGAATTTCTGTCACTTTCGCTCTCATCTGGAATAAAATTTTATCAAGATTACTTCTAATTTATTTATAATATGTAGTTTCAGCATTTGGTAGGCTGAAACAGCTGTCGGCTGCCAGCTGACTGTGTCAGTGTGACATCCTTGAACTCAAACTCAAAGTGTTAAACTCTTTTTGTTTTAATAATTGTCATGTTTAATTTTACAAATAATGAATTGAGGATCACTTTGTAATCTGAATATAACGTGATAATAAGTACGTATTTTTATGAAATAATTTATAAATATATTACCTCCGCTTGAAATTTATTCAAGTGTCCACTTTTTCTCAAAAGATTTTTTATCGAGTTTAAAAGCTCTTTTTCAGATATCGCTTTATTTTCACTCATTTAGAATTCAATTAGTCACGAAAACGATTCAAAATAAACTGATTAATGTATTTGCGTCGATCAAAATTTAATTCATTTTGTATGACAGTTTTTGTGACAGTCTTGATCGATTTTTATTATTTTTGACAAAAATTACTCATTTTCACCAGTACGATTATTATAATACTCATTAGAGAATGGAATAATGTGGGAGTGGTGGGAATAATACACGAATAATTAATAAATATTTGATTATTAGATTATTGCAACTAAAAGAAGAAACTGAATTTAGAAAATAGTTTCAACATCGAACATTGCTCGATAGTTGCTCAATAGAATCCAATTTATTGAATTAATTAAAATGCAACTATTTTATTTTATGTTTTAGAAACTTAGCATACATATTATGCATACAGTTCATGAGACAATAATAATACCTGCATTTCATTCACTTCATTATATTTTATTTAGATTATGCATGTATGGCACATATTTGTAAGTTGGAAAAAAGAACCAAGTAATAAAGTTGTGCATCTGAAGCGTTTTTCTTCTTTTATTTAATCGTGTTAATCTGTTATAGCAACTATTAGTAAAACTGAAATGTTATTTAAAAATCATCTAGAATATTTTATGAGCCAATTAAATATTGTCTATAATAATTAGGTATACTGTTGCTTCTGCCTTCTACCAAAATGAAAACTTACGTTAATTACTCTTATAAATATCTTATAATTTCAGCCTGAGCGCCTGTGCGAACGTAACATGTCCATTGACATGTTACGTTCACCTTTCCAATTTAAAAATAGCAGTTCTCTAAACCACTTGAAGCGCACATATTTTCTCATTTAAAACTAACTCTAAAATGTACATCACGTATAGAATCATCAACCAACATCAATATCACTTAACCAAAGCTACGAAGCTTTGGAACAGATCAAAAGAGGAAATTGAATTTATGTTGCACATTTTATTTGTGGGGACATTATGGTCGCACACTGTAACAAATGCTAGGGTATTAATGTAAGACAGTTTGAGCTTACTAAAGACATTTACGGTATACGATACGATATTTGGTCGTGGGTGCGACTGACACGATTATTAACAGGAAAAAATATATACTCTTAGGGATTTTAAATTCAACCTAGAAAGGTTTTATTCCTTACAAAATGATTTTATATGTCTGCCTTCAACAATAAAATAATAATCGACTAAAAATAATAATTAACACGACTAAACACAACCAAAACGACCGTTACGTCCGAGAGCCAAATGCAAAGTGTCAAATCCGCTGTTCAACTCATTTTTATAACCACCACTTGGTTTGGGTTGCCAGTTGGGGATTTGTTTCTAACAAATTAGGTTAATTAGGTTTTATCAAATCTCGTGCCGTCCTCGGGTTAAAATAATGTTTTTATCGCATAATAATATAATGTGCATAGCGATAAATATGTCATTTGAATCACGTTATACTGTCTTTTTATCATTATTTGGACGTACACAGAAAAAAATGCTCCTGCTTAACTCCTATAATTATTTTTACTGGTAACGCATTCCTTGAGTAAACTAGCCATAATAAATTCCACGAACAAAACTAGAAAGTCGGCTTTATTCTTTTCACAGAACTAACACTTTACTCATTATTGGATCTGATCTATTTTCACGTTATCGTGTATTGTAAAGAAGCGCCCAGACATCCAACAAATTACGGTGCACGGGTCTTGACCGCTCTTAAAGATCTGTTGTAGTCTTGCATTTGTTTTCAATGACCGTGCACTGTCGACTACGACTGCCATTATGTTGCACTAAGACGTACTTAGTACGTACATCTTTTTGTATCGTTGAAAATTATTTTTTCATGTACATTTACTATAAGGAGATAGTGAATTTTAAGAGATGGTTGTAATGAAATAATTAACTTTTGTCCAAAATAATGCATCTGTCTTTTAAGCCAAAAAAAATGAAGATTTGTAAGAAGTAGAAATATAGTGTGTGGCGGAAAGTTTATGGTAAATGCTAAAACACTCTTTAAAAGAAAATTTTATAGAATAGAACTATAGAGTGGACGAGCGAGACCACGAGGCGGGATTCAAACCCACGTTTCTGTGATGCCGCCATGCAATAAAACAAAATTTAGAGTAAATAATCTCCGGGAAATGAAGGATAACAAAACACTCATCACTTTTGCATTCTTCTATGCCCTTAGCGATTCCCAATTAATCAGAAAGGCTACCAACAAAAAGTCCATATAGTTCACTAGATCTGAAAAGTCAGAAAATGTTGCAGTTCCGAGCTGAACCGAAAGTATCCGATTTGAAAGTTATAATGTTGGGAAAGCACAATCGTAGCTCAGTTCTACGCTGGCCGTTGTCGGGGAAACATGTCCCTATGTTTTGCATTTAGGAAATCGTGTGCTAGTGAAATTATGGGTTCGGTGATAAACTTTGAATGGATGTAAAGTGATTTATGGAAGTGGCAACAATTTAAATTAGAACTGAAAAGTGACTTGTAGCGCGTTGGAGTAAGTATTGTTTGTTTGTTTTTTCTTACGTGATGTTTTAATATATACTTTATAGTATTTCGGAGTTGGAAATTATAATTGTCTTCAATATTTGTTTATATGTTATTGTATTAATTGTTATAAATTGTAAATTTGTATTGATATTATGTTTATTGTCAAGTTAATGTCGTTTTTATTTTATTTTTATAAGCCTTGGCAAAATAATGATCATCAAATTAATGTATTGTATATGGAATTATCTTAATAACAACTAAACCGTATAATAACACCCAAGGTTTTAACGTTAGAGTTACGTAATTAAAATTTGTTTGCATCCATCAAATATTATCCGTAGATTATATTATTATTGAGATAAGATTCACAAAAACAAAGGAAGTTAATTGCTAAAGCGTGGACTTAATTTAAGGGGAAATGAAAGCTTTTATCGATTTACTATGAAGATAAAATTTTCGTGTTTACTCTACACGCGAACGTGGTTTTGAACAGTATTTGTTGTAAACCGCAGTGTTGTCCTTGGTTTGTTTGTGAGATTCTTTTATTATAACAACATAATAGCTTAATTTAGCGTAGATTTTACTTTTACACTCATAACCAAGATGTTTCGTTTTACGGTAGACAAAATAGTAGTAAGCTATGACTAGCGTAGATTTGACTTTTATTTACTCTTTAAACAAAAATGTTTCGATTCTGAACACAGATTTCAATACATTTTCAAACAGCACAAGCATTAAGGTACAACATAATATTTGAATGTCAGCGGAATAATAACGATTTTTGGTAGCTAAGTTCTATGAATTATATTTATTAAAAGAAACGAACAAAAAATTATTGGATACAATTAGATAACATATTGTAAGAAATATCAACAAGCTAAGTAATTATTATTGTATTTAGAACTATAAGAGTGAATTTGTATAATAATTTATAGTTTACATTTTATAACTAATCCAACCGAAGTAATCTCTCATTGCTTTTAGATAAAAAGCCTACATTGTAATATTCCCTTCGAGACGCTGTGTTCTACATTTAGTTCTGCTTTTATTACATTTTTGTGTTATTACTGTTTCGTAATTAAAATCGTCTAAAATTTTTCGCTTTACGTAGTTTTACTATTTGCTTAATATTACCCTGTAAGTTAAATGTTGGTATATTTTTTAATCTTGTATTTTTTCTTTTTTAATCTTGTAATTCCGGAGGGCGTTTTTTGAAGTTTATTTAGCTTGAGTAGTTATTTTGCCGTTTTTATTTTCAACCCAGTCTAATTAATTTAGAATTGAACAGAAATTCTAAAACGAACTCTTATTGATAACAAAGAGCTTAGTCGTTTATTAAGATTTCTATTTGCAATTTCTATAAAGCACTGAGTAGTTGTTTTACACTAAATACATAGATAGGATGATATTTTCGCCTGTGTAGGTGCATGAATGTTTAAGCAGTATATGCTACGTACATTATCTAAATAGCTACGTAACCTGCACCTACGGCGTAGCAGTGCTACAACCTCTTATCTCGTCTACGGAGAAACATTACGGAACTCTGTTTTCATTGTTGAATATTTTTATGAAAGGTGTAATACCAAGGTTACTCTGCTTTTTATTAGTCTGTACGAAATGAGCTTTTATTCCATTCTTACATTTAAAAGGTATATTATAATGTAGAAGACAATAGAATGTATATCTTGCACATTGGCTCACCTTTACACTTTTTACGACTAAGCTATTTTATGTACAGTAGTTCTTAACTAGGTTAAATTTCATTTGTTTAGGTATCAAAAATAATAATATTCATAAATTCAATTAAATTTTAAAATAATTGAAACACAAATCAGTGATCTATGACTACAATATCATATTGTTATCTGATTAAATATGAAATATACGACACCTTATTATGTATAGTGTAATTACGTATAATTAGTAAATGAAAATGGCATCTGTTGATATTAATATAATAATTTGGTAATAAATTCAATACATTATCAATTATCACCCACGATATAAAATAATAAAATTTTCGTTATTTCAAATGAATACCAAAAATGGCCTGAAAACATTTTATCCTTTTCGAAGTAATTTTGGAAATTCATTCTAAATGCGTCGGGGCGTTTTCTAAAAGTGGACGTCAGAATATGAAGTTAATTTGATGGAGGTTGAACGAAATTGAAGGGACTGGATACTCCACAATTTTTAATAAGTGATGAATTTGATTATATGACGGTATTTGATAAATTGACTTGCGTTTCCAACATTCTGCTGAGGGAACGTGGGAATGCTTAAATAATATCTCTGTTTGATATAATCTCCTTACAGTTAAGTCAAAATGTTTAATTAAATTATTAGCGTCTTCAGATTCGGACAGAATTTTGATATGTATATTTTTGTATTAAGTACTTGATAGAAACTGAATAATTTGGTAAAATAAATCATAACGATCCCTCCCATATTAATATATTGAAGACTAATTTTGTTAAATATAAAGAAATTTATTATTCCATACTAATAAACTCTCCGTCTGTTCGTTGCGTATTAATGTTTAAACCATAGCACACATTTGGAAATAAAGGCTAATATTGATCCTCCTTAAATATTGTAAACGTTTTACATAAACCCTTGCAATTGCTCAGTATTTAATAAATGTCACTCCAAACCAATATTACCACTTAAACAATAGTTTCATGACTGTAAGAATGTCCAGAGACTTAGTAATTCAACACAATTCCTAGCATCTGCAGCGATTTTTTAAAGTCTCAACTTTCAGCTGACGGAGCAACTTTGCTTTTACTCGAAAAGAAAAAACTTAAAGTACTTTTTGAATTAAACTTTACAGTACAAGCAATTTTAAATTCAAACACCGTAAAACATTGCTTTGATCCTTACTTCTGTAAATACGTGTTAGCTCTTTGCGAAAATCTTATTTCTATGCCTTATTAGGTTGATTTTTTAAATATAATTTGTGTTTTTTACTTTTTTGGCTATAGGAGAAAATGCTTTGCGTATCTTTGAATTTAGAGTGGATCGTATTTCTATTCAGAATATTAATAATGAACTCTTCTACACATTGATTATTATATTATATTTTTCTAACAATGTTCTTTGTGAAGTCATAACCATGTCATAATTTGTATTTAATGATTTTTTGATTATTGTAGGTATTAGCTGAAACAAATTAAACATGTTTTGTTTTTGAAATGTATACAGGGTGTCCCACTGTTGGTATACTAAGCTCAAAGGAGGTTATAGTTTTGCATACGCTGAGTACGTAAAAAATAATAAAAAAATTCCAGATTCATTTTTTTTTCAAATAGATGAATTCTTAAAACTCTATGTGTACACCCATAACAAGCGAGCCGCCCAACTTTGCCACCAGCACGTGAGCTATCGTTTAAGATTATGTTTTCATAGATAAAATGCTCATATAAGAGAAGCGGTATATGCCGGCTGCGCGAAGCTAGAGAAGAAAACATGGATTTTCAGGAAAAATTTAGCAAAAAATTTTGGACGTAATTTTTTTTTAAGTATTTTTTACGTGATCAGTGTATGCAAAACTACAAGTTCCTTCGCGCTTAGTATACCAATAGTGGGACACCCTGTATATTATGTATTATTATACGTTTATTATTATTTTGTTATGTATTATTTACTTGCATATTTAGTTGAATTATCGGTAGCTCTAACTCTTAACACGAAAGTTATTTATATGAAACAAAAGCAATTCAAATAATTCGCGAATAAATAACGAGTCGTTTGTGATAAATATCAATATAATAAGATTAAACGGTGTTCCGTGTGAACAGAGAAGAGGCATTTGTAACGTCGACGCAACATGGCGCGAATAATGTATTCATACATTTGTTGGCTGTCCTTTTAAGTAGTTGGAAGTTACATAAAATATTTTAAGATTAATTCAGCTGCTTATACCTGTACTTTTTTACGGATTTAAAAGGGATATTCGTTTTATAACTGTAGTATTCATCTTTGACCTAGATAATCCGCGAGAAGAATATGACGTAATAATAAGTTTCAGGTGTAGCCTCTAATAGCTAATCACTTACTTTCATTGACACATGATTGATACGTTAGCTATCATGTAAGATTACATTATATCACGTCTAAAGAACTAAAATATCAAAAACAAAAATGGCTTCAAACTTCTATTAACATATTTAAAAAGTAAAGCGTAGTTTATCCAACAAAGTTATCGTTTAATTGCCTTATAATTTTACGAACGCCTTATTATAGTACTATTATATTACAACTTCTGAACGCGTAAATAAAGAATTATTGCTCCATATAAGAAACGATTCGCCGAAAATATTGCTAATACTATTACGTCGAACTTGAACCATTATGTGAAGTTCAAACAAACATTACTAGTTTTGCGGTCCTTTTCCCGATAACGATTATATCGGAACTTTTAATAGAATTCTTATAACAATACGTGCAGTATAAGAAATGTGCTTACGCAGATGTGGTTTCTATTATATATTCCAGCAGCGTGTAGGTAGAACTTTTGAAGTGTTCTGAATGAATAAATTAATGTAGTTCCTATACAAATTGTACACGTCATACTGTTGTAGATAGGAAGATAAAATGACTTACATTTTTACAAATACATGCCCTATGAATACTAAGCCAATTCCTTCAGGAAATTAACTTTTTTATTAAAATATTGAGATTGAATTTAATATAAAAAATAAAAAATATAATAAGTACCTAATACTAAATATAAATAGGGATTTAACACAAATTCCACATTATATTCTTATATGTTTTTGAACTGCAAAATGAAAAAAAAAGATACATAAAGCGATTTAATGCAATTAAGAGCTATTACTTAGGAAATACACTTTATAAGCACATAAAAACCGTACGAGCGAATCCATTATTCTATTTAGATTTACTTTTAACATTATTTAACGAATATTATCTACTACTATTATTTTCGACAGTTAAAAACAATTTTATTGACATTATCACTCATAGTTAAAAATAATTGATCGGAATTGATAAGTTCCATTCACTCGTTCGACTCATTTGTCATCATTATCGAAAAGTGCTCATTACCAACTGACATTTATTTATAGTTTATAATGGACAGAAAAAAATAGTTATTTCGATTTTAAAACTCTGAAAACGTTAACCACCTGTTTTTCTGTAAATAAAAAAAAAGACGTGTGACTCGGGGACTGCCGCGGTAAAGCTATTGCATGCTATGCCTTCAAGCCACACCTCCGCGCCCGTCGGAGTGGGGATCGTGAGGTTTTTCGTTACTAAATTTCTGGATTCGGTCCCCGCGCTCAAGTCCCGCGATAGAAGCTATGCATTAGTTTAAAAATAAAAAATGAATGGGTAGTATAATGTCAATGTCTTCAAGTCCCCAGTCCAGTACCAGCTTTGGGTCACTGTAATAACCGAGTTTCGTAATTGTAGATTTTAGTAATTGTAGAGACGGACTTCATCGTCATGAAAAAACTTAAAGTAAAAATTACGTTCTTGGAAACTCAGCATATAGGTATAATCACCTATGAGGAGCCTCGCATGGTTATAGGTCTGATAATAATCGGTATTGATAAATTCAATTTAATTATAGTTAGAAATAATTAACATGTAAAGAATATTTAATTTTACCTTCGAATATAAAATACGTTGTGTTCTGTTAATTAATAGACTTATAATAATTAACAATATTACGAACCTACTTAATTGACATAATTTATAATACAACAATAGTGTCAGCGCAAAAGCGTATCTATTTTCATACAGTTTTGTTAGTATAAATCGTGTATATGGAATAATACGATTTTGACTCATTTACGAGCAAATTTGAATTTTATTATCTAATACAATACCCAGACCGTATTTCTTGAACCCTTAGTTAAGAGGTACCTACCTAATATTATATGAATTATGTTTTCGATAGCAAAATATTAACTTGAATTAAACATACAAATATGTATAATATGTTTACATGAACATATATTGGTTGATAATAAACCTTATACCTAAGATTTTTTTTCTCACAATAAATGAAGAAATTCATGTCTCATTCATTCTCTTTATTATAAAATTAATTAAATGAACGATTCAATATTTAAAATTTATTATTACACCAAAATAATGAATAATATTTAATGTTCACTGCGTAAATATCTCAGTTTTTTTTTTGTTTCAGTCGTATACAAAATACACTGCACTATACCTGACCTAGTGATTATAATGACCTTCGTGACCTAGTAAAAATATTATCTCTTTTAAATATTATAATGATTTTAATCATAAATTACTATGATTTTTGAGTCTACGTAATTTTAACGAAACTAATTGAAAAAATATTTCCAGTTTTGGCATCTACTTTAATTAAGATTAATCACAAAATATTTTTCATTAAAAATCAAATCACATTGCGTAATTTTAAATTAATAATTTCAATAATTATTATAAAATGAATGGAACAAGATATTTTTTTAAATATAACTTATGATAGACGTTACTATTTTGACAATTAGTAAGTAGTAGAATAAGATATTTCTTCTTCTACTACATCACAAGCATAAGAAGAAATATCGTTTAAAGAACTAGATAATATAAGATATTATACTATAGAATACAGTAGAGATAGATAGATACATAAAATATAATAGTATTTTTCTATAGAGAAAAATGTTACGACGAATTCAAGAAGGGCCACTGACTTTGTTTTCCGCAGGCCGGGTGCCTCGGGCTTATTTGTGTACCCTAAATGTTCAAGAATAAATATAGGATTAAGTGAACCGCATAAGAGGGACTTGAAGTGCTATTCAACCGTTTTTTCCCTCAATCCCATATAGACGCCTATATGATATTTACAACTGCTTTGAGTGCATCTTTAAATACCACTAGTTACTAGACATACCTACTACTATTTACACTAGTATAGTATATATTATCTGTGGTTTTAGTATAGTACTATTGGTTCTTCCGGCTTCACCCGTGGTGCGTATATCATAGTCTTTATCACTCAGGGTTCACATACCAATCCAACGGCTAAAGTTAGGAAATCGGTCCACCGTCCAGTAAGTAGTTCTTGAGATTATAGCATTTAACAAATTCTGCAGATTTATAAGACATGACAGACAAGAAGAAGATATTATATACATAATATAATATATACTAAAGTATCTACCAATCAAATGTAAAGGTAGAATACAATACACAAATTAGTTTTAAATGTGCACCATACATTAATAGATCGAGTAAAAAGTTTATCGAAAATAGCTTTCCTCACAAAATGCATTTGAAAGCTCTTAAAAGGAAGACCATTCAACCTTTCAACTTTTTGTAAGGTTTGTCGCTTTTTAATATTCTTTGTTTACGATCTATTTTGGTTTCATTTACTCAAATTAGCTTTTATCATTGGGGCCTTTCAACTTCTGTTTCAAAGAATTTTATACCTAGTACCATAAGCAAAGTTGCTATAATTTCCTCTCAGTAAATATATTAATCTGCTTTTATAAAAACTTTAAATAGATCGCATCTTTTTTATTTTATATTAAAAAATATGCTTTTTATATTATCTCAAACGTGTATGAGTATTTTTCAATTTATGTAAGATTATAAGAAATAAAACTAGACCACATATTTAAATGCAGCGTATACAAAGCGTATACATAATAGGAACCAAGTTAGACTTTTTAGCTATCCAATCCTCACTGATATTATAAATACGAAACTGTGTTTGTTTGTCTTTCTTTCACGTCACAATAGATTATAATTATTTTGATGTGATATTTGCATAACCAGCATGTCATGGATTTGAAATAGTTGTAACTACAAATATAGATTTTCTTTAATAAACAATAGTAATATTGCATTCTTTAACGACCCAGCATTATTTTTTTATTCTTTTCGGTTATTTACAAAGTGACAAATAGTCTTGTAAATTGTTATAATGGTAGACATTTAAACGCCTACCGTAAAACACAGTTAAAATAAAACTTCAATCAGTAAAATGTGTTACATTAATGTTTTGTTCCTACAATAATTAAGTTATAATTATTCGCAGCCAATTCGTAATTAACTTGAAACATTGTTGGTAAATGTGGATAATTACTTAATTTGCAATTTTAATTAAATTATATTTCAAACGGTTTGTACTTAGTATCGGGATTATGACTAAAAGCTTTGAATCTAATATGATTTGTTTGGACTAAGGTTTGGACATTTTTCATCCGTTTTAATACATATTATAAAAGTCTTTGTTTAGTAAGAAAATAATAAAAAGTAATTAAAAGTTACCTACTTACGTTTTTATCGATGTAAATATGCTTTGTAGCCATGTCCGCCAAATGTTTTAGAAAAAAAGTGATAAGATTATAATGTTGTGTCCACAGACTAGATGATTTTTTTTCCAAAAAAATACCTAAAATAGAACGTTGTTCATTTTATATATCAGTATTCTGTATTTCTCTCTGTAGATCTCTATCTGTGTCATAATACAGTATTCTGTATTTTCCAATATTTATGTATTCAAATAACCATTGTATGAATATGGTAATGAGTTAATTTTTCCAAATCCAATACGATATTCATATCCACTGAATTTTAACGGTTTCTGTACAAAAATATTATTTTATTCACACAGCTGTTTGAGTGTTTCACAGGCTGAGTGTCATCGTGACACTCGGCTGGGTCAAGATGTCTTTAACAGGTGAAAATATAGCACAGGCTTGACTACTTTCATCATTGGGCGGATTATTGTTACTGCATGTTAAACAAAATATGCAGCCCTTGAAAAGTGGTGGATTATTTTTGGTAGCAGTTCATATTATATATGGAATGTTTTTAATTTATTTTATCGAACCAATACTCATTAGGAATATAAAGTTAAGAAGTGTCGTACATATGATTAAGCACTACTTATTATGGTTAGGGAGCCAGGTGCAAATTTGGTTAACTATTTCCTCTCAAGAGATAATTCGTCAGACGCATGAGAGTATAGTATTATAAAGCCTCGTGAACGTCAGCTGGCGCTCGGTTGGGGGGGTGAGCGGTTGTAGCCTCCCACGCACATAGGAAAAAAAATACATTCATTCATTCATTTCCTCTCAGCTAAAAATTTGTCAAATTGTAGCTAACCCAATATCTCAACGAAAAAAAATAGTCAGCTGGTTACAACATGGTGTATTATACGTCAGCTGGTGTCTCGAACATGAAAGTTAAATTTAAAGAAAAATTTATTTTCCGTTATTTCCTCTCAAACAAAAATTTACCTGATGATAGCTTATATGTAACTGTGGATAAATA
Organism: Colias philodice; assembly: GCF_061535455.1. Taxonomy (NCBI): domain Eukaryota; kingdom Metazoa; phylum Arthropoda; class Insecta; order Lepidoptera; family Pieridae; genus Colias; species Colias philodice. The sequence continues at coordinate 6,570,995 of NC_143095.1, read as the reverse complement.
TATATGTCAGCTGGCTGTATCTTGGTGGAAAAACCGTCAGCTGATACGGGAGGCTACAACCGCTCTTCCCCCCAACCGAGCTCCAGCTGACGTTCACGAGGCTTCATAATACTATACTTTGATGCATTTTACTAATTACCGCTTGAGAGGAACTTGGTCATAAAATCTGCTGCTGGCTCCCGGACCATTATCTCTTCATGCTAACAACATCGTTTTAAAAAAAATTGTATGAAGTAAATTTTACATCATTTTGATGTAACATTTCCTGTAACACGATGTTTTAGGTATAGTAGCGTTTTTTTCCGTTGTTAGCTATCGAAAAATCTTTGATTTTAATCTGCTTGGATTACACGCTAGATTATATCCTATCAGATATACCTATTACAGATTTTTTGCGTGGACTTAAAGGATTGATATTAATGGAATAAATTGCTCAAATGTGACTTGATATTATGTACAAATGAATCCGATGTGTTTCCCTACCTTATTTAATTACACAAACAATATAAAAGGGACATATTTTGAAAACTCTCATTTCGACTGAACCAATAATATTTGCTTGATGATAATGGATTGTTATCGAAGCCGGGACACATTGTTATAGCTCGTCGATGAGCTACGTAACTGTATTATATACCCCATTTTTTTTATAGTGGGGAAATCTTCCAAAGATACCCACGGCCCCCGGGGAAGGAGCCGTGGGTTATGTCGGATTCTTACCGACTAAAACCCCACTGTGTTCCGTCGAGCCGCTTTAATGATGGGGCCGCGGGTATTTGTTAGAATTCTTCCGCGACGTATTATATACCCCTAGGCTTTAGGTTATATTTTTATTTAAAGAGTTAAAAAAAAAGCAATACAACTTAATAATTAGATTAGACTGAACATTAATAAAGAACTGAAATTAAAAAAAAAACCATACCTGTATGTGTCTGCTTATAAAAATAATATCAAAGTGAATGATTATTAATTTTGATATTATTTCCGTGGATAAGAAATCGTCATTAAATAAATTAAATATTTATGTATGAAATGTTTCTTTGGATTCTCTACTTAAATGGACATGAAATAATCATTAGATTCAATATTGGATAACCTTATAATTACAAATTAATTTAATTTTGTTTCGTGCTTCACAGAAGATACAATACGTTAGCTAAATTAATGATAATTTTCACGCACAAAGGAAAATAGCTATCTATGAATACATTTTCAGAACTTTGTATACATTTAGTTTAAATCAAATTACACTAATGCGTTATTGTAGACTCCCCTAACTCTAAAAAGTACAAAACGTTTTGCAATTTCCTTAGCTGTGTCTGCACGCGAACTTCACATCAAGGCTTTAATATATTTTGCAGCTTTGCAATAGCCATATTAAGACATAAAGATAATTTACATTGTTATAATGTGATGTTCGTATTGAAAACGACAAATTATATAAACACATAATTAATCTTCTATCTTCTATATGAATTAAAATATATCGATGTGTTGTTAAGCGTAAAACTCGAGAACGGCTCGACCAATTCAGCTATTTTTTTAAATTATTGAAGAGAGAGCAACGTCTGCCGGAGCAGCTATTAAAATTTAAAATTACGCTTTATCTGACAATCAAATATTTATTTACTCAAAAGATAAGTGAAAGCATGCTTTATAAAAAAATATATCACTAGCTATTTTTGTATTTTTTGACTCCATTGTATTAGCATGAGTCACGATCATGTCACGATTCACAAAAATACGGCGTCAATTGTTATATCATGGCAATACTTCGTAGCTTTAATTCAGCAAGTTTATCTAAAGAAACAATGCACTAGAAAGTGAATCCCAAATTAAATTACCATGTAATATAAGCCAATTCTTATAATTACCGTTATGTAAAGCTATGTGGAGCACATCTAATACACTTAACTGGTAGCCTAGAATTTAGATCCCGATAACGAACACTCGTCTTATTGAGTCTCGTAGGAACTAATTGAAGCCGACTCAAGGCTATTAACTCGATAGCTTACTGATTTACTTGTTGTTGGAGATTTTTGCAAAACGCTTAAGTAATTGTTTTTAACACGCTTTTATTAGATTCTTCTGTACCTTTATGTAACGGACATGTTTGTACTCGATTTACTACCTTTAGACGATTTTGATCCAGTTTAAGAATCGGTGACAATACAATAATTTCATGAGTTTAAGCGTGTTTTAAGTTATTTTTTCTAACTACAAATACTTATTTACCTACATTCTTAAAAGGTTTGATTTTTCTTCAGAATCGAGGCATCTATTTAATACATGACCAGCATACGTAGGTACTTGTTCTAGTTGCTGTAAAGTTTCATCCAAATCCTTCTAAGGGTTTGTGAAAGAGTTACAAACTTACATGTATCCGTCCTCACAAACTTTCGCATTTATAATATTAGTAGGACAATAGTAATGTGCAATTGTTCATATATTTATGGTGTCAGTGTAAATATAAGTAGTGGTTTACCTCAATAAGGCTTCACAAGTAACACCTTTGACACGACCACACATTTTACACTAAGGCTTCTATTAGTATAATATTTTCAAAGACCTCATTCTACTTTTTTATGATGCCGTTTTTACGGGAATTTCATAGATAATTTTCAGTGTGTTATTGTTATTTAGTTGTGTTTGTGTTTGCATTGTTTTAAATTATTATTGATTTGATAGTTAGTTGAATTAATTTGATGTTGGTAATCTTTAGTTAGTAAGCTCTCTTCATTGTACCTAATAAGTTAACAAATGTATAAAAATGTTAGGTATTATTCTTGAATTGCTATTACAATAATTGCCAAAAACGCGCACGTGGAACTTGCAAAAATACTTTATAAGCTAGATAACTGATACTTTTCCCATACAACCCGTTCGAAGTTGGTCAACGTAACAAAATATTTACACAAAGAGGCCACAAACATACACAATGTAGCGAATCTATGCCATTCTGATAGAAGCTTTGCGGTTTTTGAATTAAGCCGATAAAGCTCAGATAGAGTTCGAAATTTTTGGATAAAATTAAATTGCTTTGTTACGAACTTTGTTAACGTGCACTTACGTAGAACAAAGACGTGACCCAAATCGTATTAACTTTGTGGATACTACGTTTCATATGTATGGAAAAAAAAGCTTTTGCCGATGCCAATGATGGGTAGTGTAGATATGTATTATTAGAAATAAATTTAGTTAAGATATTTCCTTCAAGATAAAGCTCTGAATAAGATACACAAACGAATCGAATTATCTTTGTGTAACACCCTTTATCACATGGGGCTTAAAATAAGAAAAATCTTATATGTTTTTAAAACAAAATGAAAAAAATCCTGAAATGTGGCTTGCACAGCATTCAGTAGTGGGAATACAACAGAATCGCAATTGAGGTGTCAAAAACGGAAGGAAAAATTGAATAAAAGATATTTTCGTATGTTTGTTGTGTACACTATGTTTGTGTCAAAAAGTGGGCTCATTTTTCGAGTGTTTACCTACTCGACTGCGCCAGAAGGAGGGTTGTGAATTTCGAGTGTATTTATTAAAAATACTTATGTATTTTTCGTTGGTAGCTTAAATGGGTTGAGGCCTTGTTGGGACTTTTAGAAACAAGAATATTGCTAAAAACATATTTTTTTGTGTCTTTCAAAAACTATCTAAATAGGATAATGTATTAAAATGGATGATTTAAAAGATCATTTTCAACAGAATTAATTAAAGGTTTAACATCTAGAAGATTGCTTGTTACTACATAGCCACCTATGCTAGTTCCATAATTACGATAAGCATACTGTATAAATAAGGGAATTTCAATAAGACCATACTGAATAAGTAAAATAACAAGAGCGTATTTTGTTAAGCATCGGCAAAACAATATGAAGGTACAAACGGCCATTTGGCGGCTTAAATCGCTGCCAAGCCATGAAAGGCTTTGTTTGCTGAAAAATATTAAATGGCTGAAAGTCTGGAACAAAAGGGCTGTTCCGCAGTGGTTAAACGCTACGTAACTATAGTTTTTTGTAACTGTGGGTAAGATTTCTTTACGGGGAAAATGAGCGGATTACATAAATGTACTTCCCGGAACGGTACCTACTAGTAGAGTAATAGCGAAATGTGAATGAAAATGTTATTTCATACTAGCTTTCCGCCCGCGGCTTCGCCCGCAGAAAAACCCACTTGGTTCGCGTTGCCGTAGGATTTCCGAGAATAAACCTATCCTATGTCCTCTCTCGGGCCTCAAGCTATCTATGTATTAAATTCCATCCAATTCGGTTCAGTGATTGAGGCGTGAAGAAGAGACAGACAAACAGAGGTTTCGCACTTATTATATTAGAATTACGATTTATTCGTTTCTTAGGTGCTCTGTTGTATTTATTGTAACAACACAAACAATTGGGTTTATCTTGTATAAAGGGTGTGTCTTTCGTGAAAATTTATTACAAGACATTAATATAATTTGTTCCATCTCGGCCAACATGGTCTTAATTTGTTTATTTTATCTCGCAAAATAAAATGTTTTCAAGGATGGCATTTTTTGTATGTTTCGTCAAATAAAACAGGTATTTAGATTAATGAAAATAAATATTCAAATTTATATATCTAAATCAATATTTCCGGATTATTTACGAACGTGGAAAAAATTAAGTACAATGTTATCATATATTTTTATTCCATCTTAAAACTAATTGATGATATAATGTAGTGAAAGTATTATTTATTGGAGATCACAAACTAAAATGGTATATTTTATACAATGTCGAAAGTTTAAATATATTTTTCTGTTTTAAAGACTACTACACACATCAATGTATCTCATATGTGAAGTAACTTCATATTTTTAATCATTTTCTTTATTTTCAGATACGATCCTCAAAATGTCGACAGCCAGCCTCGTATTGATGTCCATATGTGTTCTCTTATTGACTTGCACTCACGCTAAAATTGGTAAGTTTATTAGTATTCTATTATCTCAGTTAAAATATAAATATAAGTGTGTCACCAAAGTATTTGTTACAATACTTCCAAAAGACTGCATTAAATTCGATAAATCTAAAAATAACTGATACAATACTGAAAATGTTTAAAAACAGTCTACGCAGGTAGAGCTAGGGCAAACAGCTTCTATATTCATAAATAAACAAAAAATCAATACAATCTAAAAGCTTTCAAAAGACAAAAGACAATAATGACAGTATTATGTCTGTTAGAAACAAAGCGTCTACTCGAAAGTATAAGCTATACTATACATATTACAAAGAATACAAAACTATAATGTCATGGTTTTGTATTCTCTATAATATGTACACTTTTGTATTGAAAACGTTTTAATATGTATAAATGGTGGATGAAAACAATTTCATAGGGAATATAATATTATTAGGAATTGGTAGATATGTTATTTTTTATACTGCCGCTATCGGTTCCTATTCGTGAATGAATAAGGTCTAATAATTATTTTGTGTATAAATACGTACGGTATTATTTGTTATAAATGGTCCTTCACAAACTACATTTTTAACATTTAGTTCTGAACATAGACATCAATAAAAAAAGACGGGTTGCACTCCGGGAGTGCCGGCAGAAGTGAAAACTTGATTATTAACGTTGAGCAATGAGCATGTTTGATATCCATCCGTCTTACGCTTTTTCGATCAGGTCACGTGTACTGACGCGAGTTTAAGATTTTATACCCATTACAGAAAAAGTGCTCAACACCGCTAAAGAAGTTTTCACTTCAATAAAATGGAACATTCCGAAAGATTATGGTGGCAGTACACATTGGGCCAACGTGTTGGGCCAACGGGTTGGGCCAACGTGTAGAGAGCTACTTGGCGGTATGTTGGCTTCATTAGCCTAGTTGGCGCCAATATTGGCAGGCCAACCGAATGTTGTCGGTTTTTTGTGCACACATCAAAGGATCTTGGCGCGCTCCGCAAACAGCGTTCACACGTTGGTGTCTTGTTCAGTTTGTTGCTACGCGTCAGCGGAGACAGTATCGTTGCGCGTCAATGAAATTTACGTTTAACCATGTTCCGATAGCGATGGAGGCCCGAGGTGCCGATGTGGACAAGCAATGAGGTTTTACAATTCGTAGAATTGTATCGACATGAAGGAATAATTTGGAATCCACGGCATGGCCATGAACTACAAAAAAATAAAAACCAATCTCAATAAATTAGATGTTTTATTTTCTATTTATTATATTATTCTAGATGTTTTTCTTATCTCACTTTTATACAATGCGATAAAAAATGAATATATTTATAAAATGAGTAAAATAGTATTAAAAAGTTACTTGTTCTTAAAAATTAAATAACAATATACAATGAGCATGGTTTTGATCAAATTGTGCTTTATTACATAAATAATATTATCATTTAATATAATAATATTATATAATCTTTAAAGTTTCGTTTTATAGGTACCTAATTAAAATTAAATTAACTGTAAAATGTACACGTTTTAAACATTTGAAAAAATCTAAACATATGTTTTATTTATACAGAAATAAAAAAAAGGACAATAGAGATTGGAAAATGGTATCATCGCAGACGGCAGAGTACATTCATTGTTATTGATGCACATGTACGTAATAACTAATAATTAAACGCACTCTTAGATCATTACTTAATGATCTAAGAACGCACTGTATAAATAAATTGCCGCGGCTGCAAGAACTTCTACGGACTACGTCCATTCTTGAAGCGCCAATGCAGAATGATCAGTACGCCAATGTGTGAACAGGAATCTTGATATCCTTCATTTTTTCCCAACACGTTGGCCCAACGCCTTGGCCCCATGTGTACTGCCGCTATTAGGAAAGGAGAATAAACATTAGAAGTACATATGTATAGCCCGGAGCTTCACCACACGTGTTAGATCAAACGTCTCTTGAGCAAGGTTGTCATTGTTTTTCCTTTTGTTAAAATCATTGTAAATACCTATAGAGCAGGCTCCAAGGAGATGTTCGTTTGCAAAAATAGCGGACCTAAATCTGACTTCTGATATATATTGTATAGATCCCAGACATCCTATAGACAGATGTTGCCAACCAGTTTTGTGGTCCCCCTCCCCCCACCCCGGTAATTAAATATGGCATACAAAGAAAAAAATAAAAATTTCCAAAACATGCCGTGTGGGGTATCAAATGAAAGAGCTTATTGAGTAGATCACGAATATATAGCATACTATAGCATTTCTTACACTTTCTCTAAGATTTTTTAGAAAATTTACGAAAATGCTCCATTTTTGAGTTAAATTTAAACCACTATAGATTGAAAACCCATGAATATATTTTTTAAATTATTATTTTAAATAATTAACAATAGTCCATTGTTTGATTCAATAGTTCGTAATAAGTGTATAGCTCACTTATTACGAACTATTAATTATATGTATGTGGTGGATTTAATGACCCCACAAAATGTTTTAAATTGCAAGGCACAACTTTCACTGAAGTTACCGATTTGAAATCTAATCACACAGATGCTGATTCAAGAATATTCTGTCATATTGCAGAGATAATTATTCTAAGCCCTGACACCGATATTTTTGTATTAGGCCTTTATTTCTGGCATAAACTTGAAAATGTACTCGCCATCTTTGAATGCTCCCCCACTCCCCCATGCAACTATTTCACTGTACGAACTATTGAATCGTAAACAATGGACTATTGTTTAAAATAATAATTTAAAAAATATTTTCAAAGGAACTTTCGCATTTATAATATTAGAAGGAATGTCACTTTTTACCTGAAGAACATTAGTCTACGTTTTTTTGGTTACGTGAAGATTGTTTTATATAGAGCTTTTAGAGAAAATTGTGTAACCATTATTATATTTTGCAACAATACTTACTAATAAAACAAATTGACAAAATGCAATGCTATTTCACACAATCAAACCGAGAACTTCGATGAAAATACTACAAGCACAGATTAGAGAATAGTTACTTCGTAACAGATACATCACTCCCATACAAAAGCTAAAATACCTACGCTATATTTACCTACAAAATGCGCCGCAACTCGGCTGCAGTAAGAAATGTACTCTACGAACACGCACCGAGAAGCGAGTTTCCCGCGCACGCCGCGTGATTGCGTCATCAAACGAAAACTTTAGGGTTGTACCGAGCGCGTAAATTAAACACAGAGTTGCTGAAACACTTAATTTTTTATTGTTAATTATATTTGTTACATTATACAATAAAAAAAATGAAATCTTATTGATAGTAGTTGTTTCCTTCGGTTTCACCCGCGTGGACCCGCTATATGTGTCTCCTGGATAAAAAGTAGCCTGTTCCTGTTTAGGCAATTGAAAAAAAGACAATTCCTTGTTATTCACTCTTGAACTCCGACACCCGTCCACATCGCAATAACCGGGCATCTTGGTAGCGAGCGCGGGAAAAGTGACGCGGGTGCGCAGTCTCGCGTGTGCCAACCAACTGCCGCTTGGGTCGGTACCGACCTACTGTGCGGTAGGCACTTATAGCGCGACCTTGAGCGAGTGATGGAGGCCTGCTACAAGTACTTAAGTTTTCTTCAGTCTTTAATTTTGAAGTTTCTCTCGAATGTTCTCTCAAAACCTCTTCAATCCTCCTCAATAAGTGTTTGAATATTTGCAATGTAAATATTACTTGAAGGATCTTGTGTTTTGTTGGAGATTAGTGCAATAGTACTAAATGTATACGGTATAATTGTTCTACTTTCTTAAGGAATATGAAAATAATAGCACACTAAAGACACTAATATTTCAAAATATAGATATCGGCATGGCATTATGGAAACGGTATTATAATACTGTGGTATTCTTGACTTCGTTCTATTTTGTTACGAAATTGTATTTAAATAATATTTTGCTTCCTTCATTTCAAGCTCAAATCATTTAGGTATAACTTACTTGGTTATAAAATTACTTTAATAGGCACATTATAATGAGCACACAATTTTTACAAAAGATCTATAATATTTTTACTACTATTTGCAATATAATGTTTGGTTACTACTAGTTGCAATAGGGTAATAAAATAGGTCATTCCCCAATGCTTAATCGGGTCACAACAAAACGCTGTACCTTTCGTCTTTTGCCCTTATTTACAGTGCCTCACTTATCTATTTAATAGTCTGTTTCCATGGCAACCGTCTTGACCAAGCTGTGAAAAGAATTCTCTTACACCTTCTAGAACAAGTTTCTACGAAAATTATTAAAGAGCGGTACCTTCGAATGGATTGGGTGTAATGTATTTTTAATCAATCTGCTCTTATATTCTAGCGAGTATTCCAATTGACTTGGAACTAAGGAAACAGAATTATTGACTTCGTTGTAATAATAATAACATGATCTATTTTTGGAACAGTTTGGATTGAATCTAATTAACTGATCATGAAATTGCTTCTATAATTAAAGTCGTAAAGACGCTGGCTATGAATGATGTTAAAATAAATATATTTAAAATGTTTATAATGTACAGATAGCAACTTGTTCATGGTATTTTCTAGTGTTAGATTTTACGCGAGTACAGTAGAAATAAAAGATTTTTAACGGATTTTGCAGACTGTGTGCCCGTGACCACGCTCGCTGTAAAGTGTTCGAAACGTCGCGAAAATAATATAATGATTAAATCGCGTTTAAAATCCGTTAAAAATCTTTATTTTCTAAACTTGTACATGTTTGCAGTTTATGTTATTAAACGTACATAGTACAAGGAAAATGCCAAATTAATAGAAAATCATAAGTAAGAGATAGGTATTATATTTGACGTGAATAAAAATATATACAGTATATTAAAAAAAAGTAAAAACTTGCTCTTCATTTTCCCGAATTAGATGAAGATCTTATTGCAGAATGAATTTCCTTTTCGAGATAGAATTGATAATGACATTGCATTTAGTATTGCAACATTCCTACCAAATTAATGCATTAGCTAGTCTTAATAATTCAATACTACGCTTCTAAGAGTTTGAAACCGAATTGTGTCTGAAAATTATAATATATTTGAATTTGTGAAATTGAATTTATAGGGTTAGCCGGATAAAGTTTAAGAGGGTTAGTTTAGTGTTTATACGTAAAGTTTTCAGTATTTTGGCAAACGGCTAAGCGCTGTTTTTGTCAGACTAAAAGTTTTTAATGAGCCCGAAATATGTTCATAGCCTCATAGGTTGGACTGAAGTGCAATTAAATAAACTGGAGTAAATATATTACCTTGCTACCTCGTTGTTTTAGGCAAAGTAATAAGCATGAAATCCTAATTTAAACACAGTTGCCCGTCGTAATTTTAATGGACTTAGGTAATTGTTTTCAAAATTAAATATATACAAGAGGAGCCAGGTAAGTGAGCTTATTTTATTTTTATGAGAATGAAACAAATATGAACTAGATATTATGATATAAGAAATCGGAAAATGGATACAGGGATTCGTTTTAAGTGTAGGGTATCCCATTTGAACATGAAAGTTGATAAACAATAATATTTACTTTAGTTGCAAATATTATATTTGTGCTTTTCTAGCCTTCGTAGCAGACTACGGCGGCTACGACGTAGCAATTACTACGCTAGCAAATACTACTTTTGAAAATTCAAACGCATATTATAAGATTTAAGATAATTCTGATTGATCGACTTTACAATTAATATGGTACCTACTTATAAAAGTATAGTTAAAATGTCTACAGAACTGTATAAACTATAAAATAGTGAACGTAATAATCGTAAAACTAAATGGCAATTTCCGATATCTTACACGAAGATTCATTACTTATTCTTGGCCCATACGTCAGTAGATAATTTAGATTCCCTAATCACAAGCTTACTCCTTTTGTTGAAGGGTTCGGCTTGATTGATGATACTTCGTCTATTCTGACTTTGACTTTTCTTATGTGTCTTGTACATAAGGTAATTGCCGGTTTCTATGTGAGACATGTTTAGTATATAGTTAGTTAGTATACGCTATATTATATAGACCACCAGGAGCGGAACACAGCTAGTAATCAATAAAAACTAAAAAGAATATTGTAATATTTTAGTTAACAGTAAAACAAGTATTGTTTTATTAGGTGTAGTCTATGTTTTACATATAAGTTGTAAAATACAGTAAGAATTAATTTATAAATAATTAGTGAAAAAGCGCTTCGGATTCCACATAATATTTGTTACTAACATCTAGTGATCACGAGACATATTATAAAAATAAAAATAAAACTATTTTTGGAGTTTACCTAATATAACATGTGCTTAGTTACTTAAAACGTTATCTACATGTTATCTACCCTAAAAACATTTTGAATAAATAATAATGCCACTTTAAATAACAAGTAATTACTGTCCGTAGTATTATCACTGTTTCAATACCACTGATCAATTATTTGCAACCATCCCACAGGCTTCCCTTATCAATCGTCAATGGACACGAAACATGCAACAATCTCGCAAATAACGTGAGACCAATACACCTGTGGCATGTATCGTGCACTGAATAAATGATTTGATTTGTAACGAATTGCCTCAGCGAATAGGCGCGATATCACGGTATCGATCCTCTTCTAACACTGAGTGAACACGAAGGTTAAAGGAATTCATCAATGTAGATAAATTGCACCCACGAAGTATATATTTATTCAATTATTTTAATTACTTACTTTAAAGGCAATGCTAGAGCTATGGAAACTAGACGACTGATGATAAGATCGGTTTTAAATATTTCTGTTAAAATGTTTGTATGTTAAAATGTATGTATCCTTGTAAGTACTTACTTATATGGATGATATAATAAACACAATGTGATCTAAAAATCTTAAAGTCACGCAGAAAATGTTAACAGTTGTATACATAAATTTACATTCCCTTTCATAATATATCTAAGACAACATTTCCCGTAACATTTCAAAAGAGAGAACTCAAGCAAATTAATAAGGACCCTTGAAAAATTACGATACCAATTTTAATCTCCCATTAAACCCTCTGAAGGGTTTGCCCATCCTTATTAGACGATTACGGCATAAATAAACCTACGATCCAATTTCGTGCAATTAGTTCAGTGGTTTCCATTCGGCGTTGATAAGTAAGTCAATCAATCAGTACATGTTCTTTATGTATAGAAGGTTATATATTACATCACGTCAGGTACGAAAACAAATGGTAATCTAGACATTATTCGGGTCTATTCTGATACTGAATATCGAGTGAATGGTGTCAGAAATGTGAAACGGAGTCGTGTTTCGCGCACATTTACTTAAGCTAACCACATAATAACGAGTTGATTAACGAGCACACATGAGCGTTTCCAGTTAATGAATACCTTTACAGTATGCTTTGAGTAACATTTTATGACGCAATTTCGCCGCTTGAATCGTGATAATTATTATGTTTGAAACTTATCTTGAATAATCGCCGATTGGTCAATTCATTAAAGTGAAGTTAGTCACGCTTAAGCGCGTCACACACGGTGAAGATACTATAATATTTTATTTTAAGATACTGTAATATTTTATATTACAGTATCTTAAGGTATCCGGTATCAGCGTTCTGACCATCATTTTTCTTTTTGTTATAGCGTACTAAGGTCCCTGTAGAACCGCCATCCTGTTACGAATGACCCACAAAATTTCGGTTCATTTGTAACAGGATGGCGGTTCTACAGGGGTCTTAGTACGCTATGACAAAAAGAAAAATGATGGTCAGAACGCTGATACCGGATACCTTAAGATACTGTAATATAAAATAGTACAGTATCTTAAGATAAAATATTATAGTATCTTCACCGTGTGTGACGCGCTTTACTCTGGGTTTAATAAGGCATTTCTGCTAGGGGAAAGGTATTTCTTAAGTATTTCAATAATATTTTATGTGAAAAAATATACTATTCTCCACTATGCCATGTTAGTATAACATTCGTTCGTTATGTTAGACTAACGTAAGGCGATATCTAAGAAGGCAGTCACATTACACTGTTGAAAAAATGGGATAGTCCAGCTGTTCTTTTAGCGATTATAGAGAACTATATAAAATATTATAGTTTTAATGACAGCATAGAAATCGGCTCTTGCGATACAATAAGTAAATTAATTTTCTTAAAATGAAATAAAATTATAAATTAGAGTTTTATATGAAGACATTTCAGTTTAATGTTAAAACTAATCCATTATGCTTATAACTTTTAGGTACCGCAAAAATATTTAGTAAAACAAAATTCCGGTACATCAATCTTAAGTTCCATTCTTTTATTCCGCAAAGGTAAGAACCATTAATATTCGCTCTGATTTATATCCCCGAGATATTCAAACCACTTACAGTTATTTAAGATGGCTCCGTATTACATTTGAATTTATTAGAACGAGATCTGTTACAATCTGTGCAGAGATTACAATTTTTCCTGGAACATTTCAAAATTTTCGAAGTTTAGAAGGTATGTTGGAGATTATGGTTCATTATTTTTGGCTGGGACAGCAGTGGATAAGCATTTGTACATTAGAATAATAACTAAACTGTTCTAATGTAAATAGGATCTTGATGATTTAGATTTAGATTTAGTTGCTTACCTGTTATAATATCTAGTTAGCCGTAATTATTTAACTCTAAACAAAAAACGTCTACTTAGAAAAACAGTATTGCCTTTACTATTTCATTCTCAAATCCTGAAGTAATGGGGTTCCTAGTATTGCTTATTATACGAGCAATTTTTTATTCACATATTCAATAAAACAAATAACAAAATTGCTGCGTAAAATTATTTCAAAGCAGTAAACTGCACAACCACAATATCTATACGCGAGATTCGCGGAATTTCAATATAATACTTTGACACGGAGCATTTCAAAAGCGCTTGACTAAAGATTTCAGAGCAAATGCTATACAAATAAAACTAGGACTCATAATACTAGATTAATAGAACATTCATAACATCCCGCAGTCTTGTGGCCACTGCGAGAAATAATTGGATTCGCTTTTCCTCTACAAATTTATAACTGGGCATTTCAGGTTAGACATTTTTAAAATATATAGCGAAGAATATTTGCTTTAAAATATACATTTTCCAACGATTCAAAATGAATACATATTAATTAATTATATTTAATATAAGTACCTACTTTGTACATAATTTTTTAGCATATTTCGCATGTTGTTTAAATAAGGGGAAATACATTAAATTGAGAATGAAACACATTTATCAAAACAGAAATAAATTCAATATACCTAGGTCGCTTGTATTTTAAAGTATTCCGTGGCGGAGTATTCGGGATATATTTGAATTCTAATTTGTTGCATGAAACTCCCCAAAGAAAGTTATTCAGGGATGCTTCCCGTTTTGGATATTAAATCTTTCCGAGTAAGCAGTCTTACGCAATAGCAAAATTTCAAATAACTTTGGATGCAAGATGAGTTGGTGATCGTGAACAAAAATAAATAATCTATTTCTTCATAAAAGCAATTTATGGTTTAGAAAATTGAAAATTTATTTCATAAACATCTTTCTTTAATGATATTTTCTTTCACGATTTCTTTTAAAATATCATTACAGAATAATGACTCTTATGCAAAATTATTTCACCATGTTATATGAAGTGGTAACCCTTCGGTCTTAATATTGAACTATAGGTATATCCGTTATTTGTTGGTGTGTATTCTTAATTAAATAAAATATAAGAATCAAATTAAATATGTATGAGAGCAAATTTAATGGTATTAAAACTAAATACATTAACCGCTATTAACCATCGAGGTTCAAAGCAACTAAGGTAAAATTTCGTACGGCATGTAATGCATAAAATGCACAGCATCTTGATGGTATTCAACATATATTATACAAGGGAAAATGAGCTTAAAACTACGAGCACGTAACAAAATTTAAATGTGGCTCTGTGACACGTAATCACATGGAAGAGAGATGTGAATATTATTCATTTTAGATGCTGAGTTTTTCCTGTTGGCGCGCGAACTTTTGTGCCATAAATCATCATTATTGTGTGTGTTTATTTAAATCGTACTATCTTTTATTCACCTTGTTATTCCAAATGGATGTGTGCTTTTATTAAAAAGGGCTAGACTGTGATGTAGTTACTGGCTGTGGCTCGCGATTTTACATGTCGTCGCATCGATTGAAGAAAATTTATTATAAATGCACATTATTCATCAAATTTATATCAACACAGTTTTCATGCTTTAATATTTCAAATAATAAATAGTATTACTAGTGTAGGTAAGTGCCAATATGTATTCGTACGTATAAACATGCGGACAATTGATTGAACAATATTTTTATATATTATCTTATCAAAACAAAATCTACGGAATTCCCGATAAATAAACATAAAGCACAGCAATTTTCTAAAAACGGTTAAAGCCACAGGGAGCCACTCTGGTAAACTCCTGTATTAAACTATATAATATAATAGGTATTGTATTAAACTGCCCGATATCCGCAACATCTGCCTCCGTACCATGGTGTGTTAAAGCAGTATTATTTCCAGTTTAAAAAAAGACAGCGCTATATTGGGTGACTAGCGCCATCTCTTTCCCACACTGGAAATAATACTGTTATAAAACATCATGGTAACCCTGTACATGTAGGTAGGTACAATCGTGAGTTGCCGTTTCATTAATATCCGAGAGGCCTTAAGGATTATGAGGCCCTGGTAGGATTGCGTATAACCCCTTTATGTTTTTGCGCAACATATGTTATGTAAGCGGGAATTCCAAGATTATCGAATAACACAAAATTAATTTATTATAAAAGCTTGTATTCACTGCTTATCAATTGAAAAAGGGCATCGGTCTTTGTTTTATATTGTATCTTCCGGGTTTGTAGAAATATTGTCTATATCACATTCAACATTTAAAGGCGTGGTTCGGTTACCCTGTTTGTTTCAAGGTCACCACCGTAACCAGGCGCCTAAGGGCATTTCCGAAGTAAAGGCTTGACGATTGTTCTTAGAAATGGTAATGGTTAAATCAATCTTGGCCTTTATTATTTAAGCTTATCGTGGCAATGGGTTCCTCTCCTTTTACATGGAACTTGGGAATAGCGAGTACATTATATTGTTGTAATATGAACACGGGCGTAACGGTATATTTGGTACATTAGCTATTACCGCGGTTTAGACCGCATTCTTCATTGCTGCTCTGCTCTAGTTAGTGGTCTTAGCGTTAAAATAAAATAAAACTTTATTGACATAAAAAAATAGGTACAGCGTTAAAGCATATAAACCTTCCTCGAGAAATGGGCTATCTTACCCTGAAATAATTATTTTCATATCAAACCTGGCATTAACACCTTCAAAAAAACGAACTCTTTGTCTTTATATTTTAAGTAAGCATAGAAATACAGATTATAAATAAGAAAATAACTCTGTTTAAATTTCTCAAGGATGGAAAAGTTTTCAGTTGAGGTTGCATTTTACTGAAGAGCTGCTATTACATAAAATGACTACATACTTGAATTTGTTAGGGCCGGTCTAGCTTTTATAGGGGAGTTATAAATTATGTTTCGTTTTGATTTCGTAATATAATTGAAGTAATGTTTATTGACTTACCTTTTTATTGACAGATTAAAATCTTAATGAATTACTTAGGTTGTTTTTTTAAATTGAGAGCTAGAATAAGTTAATCATTGTTAGAACAATAAGTTTTACAAAATTATTCTTTCTACTAAAGCTTATTCGTTTTTCACAACTTTTTACGTTCTTTCAGGAGGCATTTGCATTTGCATAAACCATGTTTCTGGTTCTTATTAAAATTTAAAGTAAACCTGCATTAAAATGACATTAAAGTATTACATAGAAAATTATTTGAATGGCTAACATAAATTTCAGTACGTTAAAGACAGAGTAATTACTGCGGGAGATGTCAATCTGTTTGTGGCATAGGGGACGGGATTAATTAAAACTGTTAGGATAATAGTAATTATTAATTGTAAATAATTATTATACCAAAACCACCGACGGATTTGTAAAAGCCACTATTGGCGTATAATAATGTTAGAAATCTATTTGTGTCTATCATTAAATTCTGTATCTACCATGATTTCATAGACTAGGTACTATGTATTTTGTGAAGTTTATCACAGATTTTTTTCCCTTATTTAATATGCAAAATGGTATTGAAGTGGTATAGTGTCCTGAAAAAGGAGAAAGCAATTTGAGAGTACTACTATCAACTATCCAGATTTTTTTAAATATAAGTATTGTAATGAATTTCTGTAAATTATATACTTAGATTCTTTTTTCTAGCTATTGCATAAAATAAACGTATAATTACTACTACTATCTCAACATAAATATATTCAAAGGAAAAAAAATATGTTTGAAGCAAAAAGTACGAGCCGCGTGTGCTTAACGATTCCCAAAAGATATTTTGAACGTTCACGCTCATTAGTCCGTGGGTATGTCATTAATCAATCGTTTTTTAGCCCACTGTGAGAGGGAAATGTTGGAATATAACGACCGACCTTTAAGAGTACGCAATTATATTGTACTTGTGAAAATAATATAGAATTTTTGGTTCTTATTCATGTTCTTTAACTAAAAGCAAGCGTGCACGCTGACCACCTCCCTGGTACAGTTGACGCGTGAACGTAATTTAACCGATTGGTTCTGGATTCGATTCCCGGCAGAGACAAAAAAAAAATCAGTCTGTCAGAATACAGAGCGCTGATCAACTAACTGTCATGATCATTGTAACAAATGCATAATGCAACTGCCCCGCGCGATTTTCCGCGCGAAACAGCTCGGTCAGAAAATGGCGCTCTACTCGATTTCTTCGGCAGAGCCACGTTCACTCTTTATGTGGACTGGCCTAATTGCAAGTCAAAACATTTTTGCATTTCTTTCTCATTTATAATTTTAATAAAGATATAAAATAGTTGTAAAATAAAATGCGTGGTAAATTGCGGTTGAATTCTCACACAACAAACAGATAACACATCTTACGTGTCGTCAACCTCTCAAATCCCATTAGGATTGTTCACAGGGATTGTTGATTAAGGGATTTCATGGGCTAGAACTGCCTGCGGCTCACTCATCGTATTACATGTGATAATATTCCCTAATTATCTTACCGCACCTTATACTTATTTTATAATTATGTAATGTTGTATATTAAGTGCATTGAGCGCCTTAAAAATTAAGTGTAGCTCTTTTTTTATAATGTTCTATTTTCAGGAAATAAATTTTTACCTTTTTTATCCTTATCTAGGTGTAGACAAATCCAACATACCAAAAATCCTTGAAGTTCAGCCGTCTTTAGGTTATTAGTACATAAGCACATAGTTGCTTGATAATTAAACTAAATTCATTGTTCTAGGTTACTTCTGGCATATAACAGACTTCCACTACGATCCGTTATACTCACCGCAAGGAGACACGAGAAAACGTAAGTTATTTTAAAACTTTACATTTTGAAAAGTTACAATTTTTTCTTCAAGATAATTCTCATAATAGGTATTCTTCACGAAATTTATTGAAGAAAATGACTTTGCTGTATTTGGGTTATAATTACAATATTAAAAACTCCTATTATTCATACAGATTGTCACAGAACAGATGAACGTGGTAGTTCAGGGCATCACCGTTCCCTGGGACGTTTTGGGGACTATGCCTGCGACAGCCCCTTGGAGCTGATCGTATCTGCTCTCCGGTATATGCGCACGAGGCATTCTGAAAATGTCGAGTTTGTTTTATGGACCGGGTAAGTAACATTATTCTTCTTCTCTTAACTTACTTTCAAAGCCCACAAGGAGGTGGGCTTCAGGCATTTCACCGAAGACGATGTACGTTAAAAATACAATAAACGCCAACAAGACAGTTCTCCAGCTATGTTTTACATGCAAAATACAGTGCTAAGCTGAAGCAGTAAGTAGACACATATTAAACTGACCGCGTCTTAGAATGTTTAGCCCACAGGTCGTTTGCCAACTGTTGACTGTACCAAGCCAAGAACACTTATGAATATTATACCTCTATTCTCCTACTGAGATAAGCTGTTATCTATAGCCGAAATAACTGACAAACTCTCAGGCTTTTAGGCATTTTAAAAACATCCTTCTGCAAAAAATAAAATATTAAATTTATCTCATTTCAACGAAGAATGTTTAAATTAAATTCGACTTAAGACTTAACGAGAATCTGGCTTAGCTGGTTCTTTGTAATGCGAAATTAACTCTGTTCATATGAGGGTTTTTGGGACTGAACAGACTTAGAATAAAATGTATTAACTACAAATGTGGTTTAGATGTTTTTTCTCATTTAATTTGTTTGTTCACAGTGGCATAATAGCTTCTAGGTATAGTGGTAAAGACGTCGATAGGTACCAGGCAATCAGAAACATGACGGAGTTACTTCGAATGACGTTTAGCTCCCACTTCGTGTTCCCGGTACTGGGCTATACAGACCCGGCGCCGTCAGAAACGTTAACTAATTTATGGAGCCATTGGTTACCTTTGGAAGCCTTGCAAACATTAAAAAATGGTATGAGTTTTAAGGGTTCAAATTAAACATGCTTTAGGTCTTAGGAGGTCACAAACAAATAAATTCCGTAATTTATCCAGAAATTCGCTGATAAAATAATTGGTAGAATGTTGTTATTAAATTCCATTATTCAAATTGCGTTTGCATTTTTTGAAGAAATGTACATGAAGCAAAATTCATCGTTTCATTTAACATATTTAAACCAGATATGGATTACAAATTCAAATCGTACTTGAACAATTGTACCGATTATTAAACATTTGCGTGTAACTATACACAATACGGAATGCACAGCTTTATTTCATCGTTAATCATCATTCATTAGCATTTATAATAATTGATGATTGTGGTTTATAAAATAATGTTTAAATGTTTATTTTATCAGGGGGCTATTATACAATAGAGCAGACACAAAGCAAGCTACGGATTGTGGCACTAAACACAAATTTGTTTACGGTCCGTGAGCAGAATACTGTCCACGCGCGCCGACAGTGGGAATGGCTGGATTCTGTTCTTGAGAAATCTATCGCTAACAAAGAAATGGTAAGGAATTCTGATTTATATAGCATGTAGTCAAAATCAATTATTTCTATAGCTCATGTGATGGTTTGATGTATAACCTGCTAGCATTCCACGATTTGTGTATATTAATACACAAATCCGCAGAGAAACTTTTTCGTGAAAAATAACAAACATGACAACTATCGTAATTATAATATTAGTAGGACCTGTGAGTAGGACAATAGAACATCTGTCAAGATACTAAGGCTGTTCAGCTGATCGTAAAGAAAGTCCATCAGTGAAAAAGCTGTGAATTGCATCAGTCCCATACATAAGTTGAGTTCATGACACACACCGTATTCATAAAGAGGCTTTATACGCCGGCTCATCGGGTGACAATAATGTCAGGGTTGTCTGTTAACTAACGAACGGACGGACGTGTTACGATTTGAATGGATTTTGTATGAATATCGCTCTCTTGTATTATGCATCGCGACTGTGAAGATGATATAATATATCATATTGTATTGTGTGTACTAGCTATGTGCTAGATAGCTTTTGATGCGTTGAAAGTTATTTTATAATTCTTAGGCAATAATGGTACCAGTATTATTATTTCGATAACTTTAAACCTATTACAATTGTACAGTATAATATACAATGACATACCTCTGACTATCTATTACAATAGCAATCGATGAGAGACTATAAGTAGATGCGATAACCATTTTAAATTACCTGTATCATAACATCAATACACATGGTACAAAGCCCTTATTTCACAGTATAATGGAAGCAATTTAAAACATAATGATTAAGCGTTAAACAATCATCTGGTATCATTGAACGTTATAAATATAAATTACTTTATTATCCAGCATATGACGGATTTATCTCTGATACTTTTAAAATTCATAAACGGTTCATACCGGCGTAATGGATAAATTATACGGTGAAATATCAATCCTTTGCAACGTATCAATAAACATAGTTATGCGAATCAATTTCGAGTTGGAAGTTCGAGTCGACTTCTGTATTGATACTATAACGATAATCGTAATCAATTTTAACAATTTAAAAGAAAAGCTTGGTGTGGAATGGAAGTTATGATACTTTTTGTCTATTATAAACGAATCAATAAGTTAAATTGTAATAAAGTTCGTGATAATACGATTTTAAATACCTACGTTAAAAATAAAATATTTTAGTTTCAATCAGCTTATAAAACTGAAACATATGTAATTTTCTATACAATAAGGCTCACTTGTGCAGTGAAAGTAGGTACTAAAGGTCGTATAAAATCGAAGGTAAATCGTTTTTCATAATTAAAACATTAGAAACTCGTTATTTTAATAGCATTTGAAATTGGATGAAGGGATCAAAACTGCTGCTTCGCTTTATTTTTACCCTGGTTTTATAATTGATGCAATCTGCAGATTATTGCATGCAGAGAAAAAATAATTGCGCAATTTTACAAAATATAATAAGTTCTTCATATTCTTGTTATACCTTATTGTTCATTTTCTGCCTACTATTTATATGAGCAACTAACATTTTTTACCGGACATAGTATGAAAAACAATGTATAAATATAATATGCATTTAAACGGTTCAGATAGATTTCAATTGTATAATTTTTCATTAGAATATTCTAATGATAATGCCGTATTCATTCTAGTTGAAAAACGTCTATAAACAGTTTATTTAACTTTTATTTAACTTTAATTAAACAAATAACTAAAAATTACAATCAACTGAAGTAGTCCAGAATAAAACCCGTTGAATTAGAATCCATTTCAATTCTACTTTAGCAAAAAAATACAATGCCAAATATACAATGCAAATAAAAAACACTTCGTTTACCTTAGATCTTAATAATAAAAATTTTCTCAGGTCTACATAGTAGGGCATGCAGCGCCTGGTTCAGATTCTAGATACAACAGTATATCTGCTGAGGCCAACGAGAAATACCTTCGTACTGTACGGCGATACGCGCGAATTATTGCTGGCCAGTTCTTTGGCCATTTACATGCTGATACTTTCCGAGTTATGTATGATAAAGGTAATGTAATTCAGAAATTTGATCAGCACATTTATCATGTGTACCTTTCCTTATTGGAGGAGGCTTTTGTCGAAAGGCAAGCAAGATACCCAGACGAAACCTAGTTAAGCTATTAAATTATTGTTACTTGTAAATTTTCTTGCAATAAAGGCTTTCATTCATTCATTCAACTTTTCTTAATGCGTGTGCCTGATAAAATATTAAAGATACAAACTATATAAGTAAAAATGAATTTCGGAAAGCTTATTATTATCGAAAGCAATGCCATTTAAACAAAATTTTACAACTTAACAAGTTTTGTTACTTTGAAATATATAAATAATTTATTTTATAGAACAACCCGTATCCTGGGCTTTCTTAGCGCCGTCTATCAGCCCCCATCGTGAACAAGGGGGTTCAACAAATCCTGGTCTAAGACTTTACAAGTTTGACACCGACAGCGGAAAGGTATACACTATAATAAGTTTTCTTATAGCTTTTCTTATGGTACAAACAGGTGGCCTACCGCAAATTCTAGTTATTACCTTTTATCTACGATCTCTATGCAATATGCCAAGAACGGTTTTCAACGTCACGAAAAAAAAGTTTATAACCCTTAGCTGTATACATTGCTTCCGTGCCTTTAGCGATTGGTGCAGAGTATTTATTATATTGGAGCGTAGAGTTTCTCGTCTATTTGAAATTTAGCATAATATAATTTTTACTTATTGTGTACACCTCTTCAGATCTTTATACCCCATTTCCGCTCTGAAACAGAAGAACTTAATACTGATTATAATAGGTAAAATATTATAGTAGTTGGTAGGTTTCCATCAATATAAAGAACGACCTACTTAAGAAATGATAGGCAAGACCAATAGGCTTGTTATTAATCCTTGGCAAGACTTGTACGTGTATTCTTAATTATGACTGCACTATTAGTGCAATATAGCTTTGATTAGCCAGCGATAGAACCACTATTGGTTGCAGTGATGCGGCCAGTAATCAAAGAAATGGAAGAAAACACATGCATGTTAAATCGTAACAACTTCTAACCGTACTAGATTGTGACCTAGACATAAAGAGAATAATTATAATGCACACTAGTCTGAAATTAAGTCACAAAGACAAACTCAAGGTTACCTAATCGTTCTAGTCAAGCGGGCACTTGAAACGGAGGCTTTTATGCCCGATTAAGAAGTGCCACTACAATGAAACTCTACGAACGGCTACTCGATCAAATCGTTCTAGAAAAGATCTCAAATCAGCTGTTAAATTGATAGTAAAGGAATATTAATAAGAAATCATACAATTGATAATTATGAAATTTATTTGTCTTTTTTCCATTTGTTACGTGGAACTTATTCTAATTTTGAAATCACTATAAATTTTCATTTGTTGATCAAAATAATTAGAACGATACATTGTACCAAACAATATAGTAAAAATTATAAATCACTCTTAAATATGTAAAGCCTGGTGATCCATTTTGTTAAAAAATAGTGTGAAATTCTATACAGTATTTTAGAAATGTAAGAAAGAAGATTTTAAGTGTATCCTGATAAATTGCTGTGCTACAGCAAGAGGAATTAAGCGCCGGTTTTAAGAGCTTAGTCTTTTTTAATGTTCAATATATTTTACCAGTGGGTTCTTTCTTTTTTATAATTATAGTTTTTACTAGAAATAAGAATGACAATGGATCGTTTAGACAGATAGCTTCATATAACTGATTTGAATTTATAAAATATGATATTAATTTATAACAACTTTACGTCTATAAATTATTTGTCACGTTGTTTCTCCGCTATACTCCTAAAAGCTTCTAAACTACTAAATTGATTTCAATTACATTTTCACGCTGTGTGCAATGCGCATGTATCCAACTTGAGTGTTTATGACATTTATGTTCTTTTAAGATGACGTAGACGAATGGAAACATTACCTTTTGTAAATAATTAACTTTATAAATTACGTTAGCAGAGATAAATTAAATGTTACCGATAAAATATTACTTCACATCAAAACATTTTCTTTAGTAAACGTATTAAAATATAAATATGTAACATAATCTAACTGAAACATTTGTATACCCTGCAGCTTTAAAACTTTTCAACACGTTGCTATAACAGGTCTTTAAACATGTTTTTCCTCAACAGGTGTTAGATTACACGCAGTTCTATTTGGACCTTGTGGCCGCGAACCGAGCGGATACAGGAGCGGAGTGGGTAGCGGAGTATAACCTCACACAGTACTATGGCCTTCGAGATGTGTCCGCGGAATCGCTTCACGGCTTGGCTGAGAAGTTGCGAACTAATACGCCACATGATGCTACTTTCTTTAGCAGGTTTGACTTTTTATGACAATAAAAAAGTAACTCAACATCCTACTTCACAATAAACTTACATATTATATCATTAAAAAGTAACTTGGAATTTCTTGAAATTTCGAAATAAATGTGTTAATTCTTTCTATGAAAATCCTTTTTACATTTCTCAGTAACTCAATCAAGTCTGATTCACTTGATTCACTGTCTCTTTTAACCTTGATTTATTTCCACAGGTATCTTCGTGCTTACAACGTGAAATACGAGTATGCAGATAATTGCGATGGCGCCTGCGCTCACCAACACTATTGCGCGATCACTTGCCTGGAGCACGTGGCCTACCAACAGTGCGTAGAGGCCACGGCAAGCGCGCTGGCTGCCTCCGGCGGATCCGCTACGCTCGTCGCTCCGCTTGTGGCCATCTTACTAGCCTTTATAGCCAGTTTTATAGTTATGTAAATAAATAGTGAAAGACTTGATAGCGATAAGTGAATGTGAAAGAGTTTTGGATGTTCATCTTAGACTGTTTGTGATATTAACTGGCCTGCGCAGACGAAGGATTTTTGACCGTGGCGTACACTCCGCGAATAAAACACCGCTGCGGGTTTACCGCGTACTCAACGCACACGGTGTGCGGAAAAAAGCACGCTATGGAAGCGAATATTCAGAGTTTACAATGCGGACTAAAGTCGGCCGTGTGCGTTGCTTCGGCTCGTCACACGTCATGTTCTATTATTTTCGGGGACTCCCCCGTACTTTTATCGGTCCACTCCCTGCATGCCAGCGGTTATACGGTACATTTAATCCCTCGTTTGCGTCACTCGATACAGTTGTAAGTTATCTATTTTGGCGGACAAAAAAGTCTGCGGTCTAAAATCCCTCGTCTGCTCAGGCCATAATTGTGTAGCTTGTTTACGTTTCAATATTTATTTATTGATGAGGCCTATTGATTTATTACGATGTGTATCAAATAGTAGTTTTAATGTAATTGACTTCTTGCTCATTTTCTTCATGTATTTTGTACTGTTCTATAGATATTTTAACTACTCAATTTTATATGATTAATCTTAGATGTTACGATTCTTGACTTGTATAACTTTTCAGGCGTATTACATTTAACTAGGTCTAAAACTTATTTTAATGTACTATTTATTTATGTCTACAATAAACAATTTTTATAAATTGAAATTACATAATTCAGACTTGTATGTAGTTTTAAGTAGGATAAACTTAAAAATAAAAACTTATTATGTAATGGCGTAAACGTCATTAAGGATAATGATATAAGTGTAAATAATTCGTAATTGTTATTCTCTTTCTAAAACGAAACAGCTGATGTTAAATTAAAAAAAGAGAATGTCGAAAAAGTTTCACTTCTGACACGTATGCCGAGCACACGTGTCAGAAGTGAAACTTTTTCAAGATTCAAAGATACCAAAATCGTCGTGTTACTCCATGACGTGACTGTATTGCCGTAACGTGACATTGAAATTTTATTCTCATCGCGCCTAAACAAGTTTCATTTCAAATATGTTAATTTCATGGAAAGAATTTGAAGAAAGAAAAAAGTGTTAATTTCGTCAGCAAGAAATTAATTAAATATGATATTTCTCTCGAGGTTAAAATTTTAACACAACCAATTTAATAAATCGTAACAAAAATTTACATAATTCTATGAATACCTACCCTTATTTTATAACATTTCAAGGATTGTTTAATTTTTGTACGAATAAAAATTAAAAGTAACTTGTAAATAGCTTATATTATTATCGATACTTTGGAATTTGTAAACGAGGAACAACTAGGACATAAGAATTGTAATTTGCTTTAAAATATTTAAAAAATATTCCATAATATAAGGAGATGTTTATAATTTCGCACCTTTGAAGCTATACATTGAAATTATTTTGTGTAGAACAGTGTTCCCGTTGTCAAAATTTGGTGTTTAGTTAATAAACGATTGTATTCTACAAATTGTGTTTACTTTTTCCATTTTCCAACGATATTTTGAAAAACCTTTTGGACCGTAGATATACTTAATATCATTTTATATTATCTCAAACATTTATTTATTTGTTTCTACAAAGACTCAAAAATATTAAATTTTGCAAATGGGAAAATAAAAAGTTATTTTGTTGGTTAATTTTTTTATAAGGAAATTAATGGTTTCTTTGCTCTCAAAGACTTTCATCACAAAGTAAATCTACAACTTTTGTTGTTTCCACTAGTGTAAGAGCTTTTTTCATCATGCTGCAGAGGGCAAATTCGTAGCATGTAAATAGTAAATTGCACAAAAAATTTAATGAAAATCGGTAGAGCCGTTTCAGAGGAGTATGGTAACTAATATTGTGACATATGAAAGCCTTAATAAAGGCTGTATGTCATCACGTTTAGACCAATAGGAGCGGAGCAATGCGGGTAAAACCGTGGGGCACATATAGTTTATTGATAACTATTGTTATTTGAACTTTAATCAATATGCACTTACTTTAAATTCGATACATTTTAAAGATACTATAAATGCATTATTCCAGTCCTGGCTTGTAATACAACATTTTAAGTTTTTAATATTTTTTGGTGTTATCGTCAAAGCGAAAAAAAATATATTTTATTAATTTATTATTTGTAACTCATATAATATTCAATGCTACAATATGGTTTGTGAGCGGTCCGACACGTCCTTGGCCGATTTATTTAACATGACATGTTACTGAGCATGAAAAAAATAGTTCAATAAGCAAGCGTGATAATAAAAACACGAACAATTTAATCTATTTATACAAAGAAAATAATGTTATTTTCTACGAGTTATGTACTTTGCGTATATAAATATGACATTTTACTCAAACGTGACCAAACAAAATCTTCGGGGATTTCACGCAAATTCACGCTGTTTACATCATGAAGGCACATAAGGTAAGAAAACAATGGATGTTTTCTGAGTAGATAGTAGATAGTTTTTAAAGCTATATACTTATATAGTTAGATATACTTTTAAAAATACTAACATTACTTAAGTATATAATATTACGCTGTAAAAAGTGTAAAAGTTAATTTACTCATACAATGCCATAAATTGACGGAAATTTTTAAACTACTTACTATAAATAAAAGATTACTTAATCTACAAAACTTAAGTAGTATTTTAAAAAATGAATATTTAGATAGCAGAATATTATAAACCTTCAAAAACTTTAAACATAATCACCTATATTTAAAACCGATCTATATGTAAAATCACATGGAAATTAAAAAAATAAGCATGCCCTTTTGCGTTTATTTACACATTTTGCGTCGTTTTCATAATTTTAGCGTCGTGACATTACCTTTGGACGATTTCGTTCCAAAGAACCCTATAGAAAAAGCGTGCCTTCTATCCTATTTTTCCAACAGTAGGTACCTACCTATATAAAGTGGTGGTGGTTAGAAGAAATATAACGCGGTAAGAGTACCCAAAGAGGGTAACGTACAATGTCCTGAGGGCTGTATCATGTTGTGCATAGTAAGCGACTATAGAACATCTTGTCATGCAAATTTATGTTAAACACAAAAGTCGATCCGCGTTCCCTTGATGGAACATGCTTCGCGTCAACATATTATTAAGTTATTCGGAAATTTTCAAGAACTGAATATGCTGACGGTAGACTGGATGAAAAAATGAGGACAACTTGTACGAGAAAAAGGATGCACTTTACGCATCTTTTACATAGTGATTGATTTATCGGTAGGTTAAGGGTGCTTTTCCACCAATAATGTGCGAGGATGGTAGCGAGGAATGTGTTTGTAAAAAAATCAATAGTTGGTATTACTTAAAAGTTAAAACGCTAAACGCTTCAAATATCAAACTAAATGAAGCGATATGATTGGTTATTTCCAAACACATTCCTCGCTACACTAGCCAACTAAGCTTTTTTACTATGCTTTAATAGAATAAGACCCTATAAATCGTTGAAATATCGAAACTCGAACTCATAGAGTCTCAGTTGTGGGTTGTAACAATAATGTGCTATCAATTTATCTTTATCGCAAAAATCTGAATAAATAGTATATTATAGGAGAGAGAAAATTTAAAAGCATTTATAGATTGTTAGAATTTAATAAGGTAATTGATTATGTAAGTATGACAAGATAGTATCAACTATTTCTGAGTTTTTCCTTACACAAAAAATAAAGAGTTAACCCTTTTTCTAAAACTTGATAAAATATTATTTATTAATTAATATTATGTTATTTCCTGAAATAAAATTTCATGTATCAAGTCCCATTTTAGTAGGGAAATGAAAAAAATACAAATAAAACTCCCGCTCAAAATTGAATACTAATGAATTTATAAATTCAGTTCGCTGTTCCCGCCACACGTAGCGTAAATAATTATTTTAGTCTTAAAAACGCAAAGCTTTTTGACTTTTTACCCTTGTCAGAAATTTGTATAAAAAGTGTAAAAAGTTTATAAAACGTGTCGCAATATTTAATTAAAAGTATTCAAAGTTTTGCAATTGCCACGTGCCTTCGAAAATGTGAACAATATTGTTCGTAGAATGTCATACTATCAGTAAATGAATCAAGTTTAGAACCGTGAATTGGAGGGCTACCATGACGTCTTATAGCAATATTATTTCCAGTGTGGGAAAGTGACGGCGCTAGACGACCGATATAGCGCTGTCATTTTTCCACAATGGTAATAATACTGCTTAAAGGCATCATGGTACGGGGGCTGGCTAGGCTTTTTATTGTTGTATGGACAAATCGGTGACTAATCTTTTAGGTGTGAATGCCCTATATTCCATGTCAAAATTCAATACGGTTGACTAATGTAGACGAATGATTGTGTCGGTTACTAATGGTATGTTTTTTGACGAAAATGTGACATTAACTGAGTAGTGGCTGTTTAAATTAGAGCAATAAATAGTAATGGTATATTATTGAGTTTCTAGTAATAAATTGTGAGCAAAATGGTGATTTTTTAAGCCGTACCGAATGCAAGATATGATCATTATATTTTTTTTTGTGGATTTATATTATTTTGCAACCCTTTCAAAAACCAGAGCAAAACAAATGTGAGTAAAATAATGTTTCTCGTACCTTGTTGTTTACTAAGGTGTTAGATAGGCAAAATTTTCCCTATTAACATAAAAGAAACGAGAAGCCACTTATATATTATTCAAGAAACTATATCATATATTTTCTCATTTCAAAGTTTCACCTCTAGTTTCGATAACATTACTCCAAGGGATAAAATAACAAAAGATGCAAGAAATACATTATTTTATAGACTGACTCCTTTCTGTACGGTATTCTTAAAGTTAGTCGAAGTTAACGTTCTGGAGGCGTAAGTTTTGAATAAAGGTAGTGATTTGGATAGGATTTTATGATTACTTTGGGACTCTGTATGTAAATCTTATGAGGTAATATATTGGGATCGAGTTTTTACGTAGCGCGGTAAAATTCGATGTAGCGTAAAAAGTGGGCTTTGTGTTCGGGAGTTTGCTTCTCCATATTTTTGCGTGTCTATATAAAATAGCTTTAACAAGGTTTAGGAACAAAAGCCTTTGATATAGATATTATATGCAGGGCCGTAAGACAATATACAGTTTAATGCCAGCAACGAAATATTTGTTCAAATTTAGCTAGCGGTATTGACAAGCTTTTATTAGCTTCACCTGTATGTTTGATTGTCACCGAGATGTATGTATGTAACCATCTATCCTCCTTTAACTCGATTTTGTCCCACTTTAAACTGAAAGGTTTCATACAAACTTTGTACACTTATCTAGTATCGATGACAATATTATAATGAAGTGTATTTTTCTATGTTTTTTTAACAACGTAATATTTTACAATAATTTTAATGCGCTTGGTTTTTATAAGTTACTTTTTTTAATTACAAAGTGTGTACATTTACTTGAAGCAGTGTTATTTTGTACAAATATTGACGCTAGAAAATCGTACGTGACTCTCTCGACCGCCGACGCTTCTGAGCAAATCCTGTAATTATCAATTTGTACTAAAATAAAATGATTATCGCACAGTAATATGGTAGAGCTTAATCTATTTTACTAGTGCGCTTTAAGCCTCAATCTCATGGATTTAGTTTTAATCACCTTCACTCGAAAAGAAAAACTATCATATCATGTCTCTACAATTGTAATTTATCAACAGAGGTAAGTCATTTTTTATGGGGGTAAAAGTACGTACTTTAACAATACATCCAAAATATTCTGGATCCGATCCAGGGTGGAGATTAAATAAAATGACTTCCCTCTAATAACTATATATCTATTAATTAATTAAATTCAATAATACTATATTAATTAATTCAATTCAATAATTCTACGTGAGATGCAAAATATAATACTTAAAACACTATCAGTATTCGATTGGAGGTCTGAACACTTTTCAATTACACTGATACTAAAACAAAAAAGTAAGTGATTACGTCAAAAAAAAAACCATTTCGTATGGTTTTATACTATCAGAAGCAGGCCACTTAGCCATTTGTAAGAACTAAGCAAGTCATTCCCTAACAAAGAACCATCAATCTTGATCAAAGAGACACCCCAAGGAGCATTCTTTTAAACTTGGAAAAGGCTCGTATCAAAATATTTTCCCCTTATCTTAATGGGGCGGGTTTAAATCTAATAGCATGCATTAGCGCGGTTTACTTAGGTTGAGCGATTTTCTGGGCTAAATGTTTGAGTCTAACTTTGTTTATCTGTATATCTAGCAATGTATAATGTTTATTTATTTGTACAGTCTAAAAACATAGAGCATTTATTTCTCCAAAATTTAATTTGTATTTTAAATAGTTTCAACTAAAACGATCCACCGTTTCAGGTGAGCATTGCTTAATTCTTTTTTGCATTACTTATTTCACAATTGTGATAGACACATGATTTTATGTGGAACATAAAGTTTAGGAAAACGAATGTTATGACAATAATGTAAAATGTAAATAATATTTACTCAACAGAAATTGAAACAAGCTTTAAAGCAGAACAAGGACAAGCGCGTAGCCAATAAGTTCATACAAACATCGGAGAAGTCAATCAATTATAACATTAATTACTGAATTATTGTTTCTCGTTCTCAAGATCAGAAAGTGGTTGAAATTGGATATAGATATTCTAATAATTGCAGGAAGTAATATATTTGTGTTCCACAGTACATGTCGCGATGAAACACACATTCAACATATTATCTGTATTGTCATACAAAAAACAATATGAATGTTTCTCTATACATGGGGAGGACGCAAAAAGTCGTTAGAGAAAAGCACCTTACGCATATTAATATATGGATGTTTTTTCCATGCAAATGTGAAAGCTAATAGAAAGCTATATCAACGCGGAACTTCGGGCACAGATTTGACAGTGACATTTACGTAATTAGATTGGATACATGACAGTGGGAATGAATTTGGTCCGGAATTTCACCTAGCAATATTGTACATTCGTATTTCTCTTTATAACTCACTTTGAACTACTAGAGAGCGAATTTACAAATAACTGGCATCATTTGTGGTGCAAATACTAATTTCTGAATGGGCTTTCGAATGTGAAGCGTGATTTGGACTATGCATGTAAATACTAAAATCATTATGGACTTTCGTAATAACTTTCTTGAAAATAAAATCAAAAAATTCTTTATTTTGGCTCTACACTATTTATTACTACGTAGTAAAGGCATGCAGTAAGTCGTTAGCCAAAGCCTTGCAAAAACTATGCCACCAAGACATAATAATATAGAAAATAACAAATAGAATAATTATACAATATACATACATCCAAATACTTTATATTTAAGCTCCAAACTGGCAACACCATACAATATTAAATTGAATTACGACGTGTTACTTAACACATCCAAAGCAGGGGAAATATAATTACTTATAAAAAAATGGGATAAATGATGAATGTGATCTTACTTGCGGTATAATTTAAGATAAATCGTTAATGGTATTCCACACCATTATTCTTGCCTTACCCTCATAGGAGGCCCGTGTCCCAGCAGTGGGAACGTATATGGGCTGATGATGATTATGATGATTCTTGCCTTGGCCAAATTATTTGTCACTTCTTGTATACCAACTCGTAATAAATTACTTATTTGTTTATAATCTGATGATAATCTGTAAGTGGCAGAACGGTATTACAATATTATGTTTATAATAATTTAAGTAATAAAACAATCGGATTTTCTAGATAGTACGAATAGCTTTTGCGTATAAAAAAATTATTATTGAAATTCCAACACATTATTCATTTTGTGTTTTTGTATTTTTTGTGACTACTTTATCTTTCTACTAGACTTATTTCTATGTTCAATAAGTGTATTATTTCCAATACATCACATTCATGAACAAAGGAAATAAACCAAAAAACAGCCAATTTTATTTATGCCATTTTAAGCTTTTTATAATCAAATTGAAGAGCGTACAATACACAAAGGAACGCGATGAAGCAATAAAATTTCAATCCAATTCATATGAATTTTGTATTCAAATATTCTTAATTTAACAAAGATACTTAAAACACAATTTTAAATAAATACCTATAATTTGTATATTTCGAACACATTAAACAGGCAAATATAAGTTGCGTTATAGTGTTCGTATAAAATGAAAGTAGGGCAGTTATTATCAGGTACTAAATCTTATATTTCACCTCAGGTCAAATACAGGCTTTTGTAAATCTTCTGAAGAGCTTTAAAGATGTCCGTGCTAAGGTAAGGGTAGTTATTTAATGCGAATAGTTTCTCTAGAAAATCTCAGATCATAAAGTATATTATACTCACACCCCCGCCGCTTACAAAGAGATAAATGATGGAACAGTCACACCGTAGTGAATATATTTCATTTTATAATTATGTAGAGCATGTACGAATTTCTAAGAATTAACAAAATATGGTAGAGGAGACCGTTTTCTAGAGCTTAAAAAATAATTATCAGTACTTGTTTTCGTACTGCGAAGTGCTGAAGTATAATTGTAGAAGTATTGAGTAAGAGATTGGCTTTGCCTTATCGCTCCAACTATTAAAAAAAAGAAATAATAACTCTTTATTATACATATATCTTTGTTATAGTGTTTAAAAATAACACTATAACATTCTAATGATTAGTATCCATAGGCAGATGCATGCCATAATTTAGTACCATTGAAAAATCGATTATTCAAAGCTAAAAATATCAATAATCGTACCTTATATGATAGTTAATGTACACATTTGTACATCTAGCCAATAGTGATAATATTGTTATGCTTGGATTTATCCGAATTTTTTCCAAGTTACGCAACGGTGTAACAGAGAGCCGTGTGTCCGAGTTGGCAGGTAGCCCAATGGCGTCCGGATGGCCAGCAAGATGCTATGGCATTTGGCGTTTTACGACTCGCTGCTTTGTTCCCCCATTACGTACGCAATTGTTCGTATTGTTTATTGAAGGGTTTCTTTCGCTTGATATTACGCCAAGGTGACGTGAATTTAGGGGGCTAGTTTATGAACTACAAATGCTCACAAATCCATTATGAGAATAAAGTTCGAATGTTCGTAATCTCGAAGCTAGGTTTATAAACGCATATATAAAAAATACTTAATTATTAAAAATGACTTTTCATGAATTTATTTTCCATCATACTAAATTTAATATTAGATACAAAACTAAAGCAAAGTACATAATCTTTTATAATATTCAAATGTTGTTAAAGAGAATTGTTGAATACACAGCGAATTAATTATAAAAAATCACGAATAGGAACATATATAAATTGTTATAATAAGAACAACACCATGACAATTGCTGGTGCCAACAAATACAGCAGTATTATATTCAAACAGCAGCCTTAATAGAATAAAGCTACCCATTTCAGTTTTCAAATATCCTCTACACCCTTGAGACAACGTTTTCCTTAAAAGAAAATAACATTTGCCGACCTCGTTACAATAAAACGATATTTTGAAATATTGTCTTTGAATTTTTGCCGTCCGATACCTTGAATATATTGTTTCTTTTAAGTTTGTCATCGTTTCGTTATTTATATTTCAACTTTAGGCGAAATATTTCGAACAATATATTTATTGCTATGCGATGCGAAAGTTCAAAGTTAAATGTTTTTTAAGTGGTAGGTGACTAGGTACTGAAATAAGCATTGATATAAAAAAATATTTTAATTTAAGTATAATAATAATATTATGTACCCATATAACCTCGAAGCAACTCTATGGTATGACAGCACGATTTTCCTCGGCCGAGCCACGTCCAAACGGACCGAGCTTTTATTAGCGCAGTAAATTATGCTTCGCGAGGCTGCTCACTGTGTGGATATCCGCCTATTTAATATATTATAGGCATTTGAAATCTGGAAAGTGAAATGGTACGAGAATAAAATGTAAGTATATGAGGAACCAATTTTTTTTCTGTGACATTTAAAAGCATATCTCTATAGCCAGTTACCACGCGTGACAGGGCCCGTGCTTTGATTTTACAAATAAATATCGATTTTTTATTACAATTTCATCTTTAATTTGCAAAATATACGATAGTTTGACGCATCACTTTTAACTTTTTCTCTAATAACATTTGCAATAATTGCTGAAGTACCATATAATATCCCGACTCTTAAAATAAATCTACATCAATACCTATACATTTTCTCTTTTACACATCAACCCTGTATCCACATATCTGCATTAATTGTGCTTCAACGACCACATTGTTCGCACATTTTTTGTTCATTCATTAGGAGCTTTGTTCCGAAGTTACCGTAATATTGATAATACTCGCGCTAAATGAAACGGCCAGTGAAAAGAGCCATTTTCAAAATGTCGACGTAGTTTCACGATTTAAAAGTATGAATATTTTATTATGGCTGGTTAATTCTTAGTCTGGTATTTAACTATATTGTCCTGGGTGTGAAACTGGATTTGAAGATTTAATGTCTGATTTACCTAGTTCAGAGTAAGAAAGTCTTTGTAGTCATATTGCTTTAGAAATAGAATAATGTTAGTATCACGTTGGAAAAATGCTAATTAATACCAAATAAATAAATAAATATTTCAGGACAATTTTCACTCACGGCACGATCTGATCCCATACTAAGCTTTCGCTTGTGTTATGGAAACCAGATGGCTGATAAACATACATATATAATTTTTAAATAAATACTTATATGTATAGATAATTAACACCCAGACACAGAACAAACATGTTCATCACACAAATATTTGCCCCGGTGGGAATCGAACCCACGACCTCTGGCTTGGAAGGCAGGGCCACTACCAACAAAGCCAACCGGTCAGTCAATATATATGATAATATAATTTTAAGCGTGGGGGCTAAAGCCAAAAAGAGAATATTAAAGCAAAATAAAATTAAATGACTTTATACCGTCCCATGGAACGTTATATCGGTCAAGTTACTCTTACAGAAGACCGGTTAAAGGTTAAAGATACGAAATGTAACGATACAAATCGATAATGATCCATGTTGTTCTTTATCAATGTTAAAACGTATGTTGACCGTTTATGGCTATGAATTTACTCATGCCTGAAAATATCTTTTTTTTAAATATTTATGTAAAGACATTGTATAATATTACAAAATCGCGCTAGTAACAATATTAGATTATAACACTATCTACTACTCACAATCTTACACTATAAGGGTATTTTGGACATTCTTAAAAAAATGTCGATAATATCCAATAATTGGGAATAAGCGTATTATCCACGTTTGTTAGATTAGTTGTCATAGTCGCATTATTTGTTAAATTCGTTGGGAGGCTTCTTTAGCCAGCATTATAAGAATTTTTAATTAACAATATATAACATGATTTTATTATAGTACATTAAAACGGGAGGCTTATGTGATCTAGGAAGCTTTTGATAAGGGTTTGACACGGGATCGGCAAATCACAATTATGTGGCCTCTATATCGTTTCACCTGGCTTCGAACTAATATAGGAAATTTAATAGCAAACTAAAGTTTCTAGTTGGCTTAATTATAAGCCAATAAGGACAGTAATAAAGACTCATCCTTTGTAACGGTTATGGTTTCGTACCATGCTTTCATAAACTTCAGGTTATCATTTGGAGATTTGAAAATTAAGTGTATAAATTAATAAGAAAAAAATATGATTGAGCTACCAAAGTATTGTTTGAATGGGTTTATCAATATAGGTTTTAAATTCGATTTAAATAAGAATATTTTTTTTTTTATTTTAATTAATAATAGTTATTTATAGTGATGTAGGCAATCTGATTGTACTATTTTTATATTTATTTTTTATTTCAATGCTATATAAAAATAATTTATATAAAAAAATCTTATTTCACCACGGAACCCCAAAAAAATGGGTTAAATTCATACATTCATACGCACATAGTCCAATTAATGACATTACACTCGATTTCACCCCTCGATCTATCAAGAGGTAAATTAATTAATCCTTTAAAATCATTCTACGATAAGAGCCAATGGTTTTGACTACTAATGGGCTAATATTGACAACACAATGCGTAAACTGAATAATATTTGCCGAAAATAGAATAATAGAGTAAGATTTTCTCTTAAATAACAGTAAAAAGAGTTACTAAATGGAAAGGAAAACCATTTTGTTAATGTTATTTATGTTGTATGTTTCTGGTTGCAAAAATAAGCTGGATCTCAATGTATGGCAAAGAATACTATTTTTTTTAAAAGCAAAAGTGTAGGTACTGTACACTTACATAACTGATGATTACACAAAATATTAAAGCTTTATCATAAATTTATTCATTTCAAATAATCGATAGCTGAAGTAAGCTCATTACCATAATAATATTACATATTATTTAGTATTTTTCCACTGCGACACTTTTTAGTGTTACACTGAGGGTCAGGGTTACAACACTACTGGCTCGTCAATAACAATGATATTACTATAAGACGATTTCTTTGAGATAATCTACTTACTATATTGTCCCTAACATCAGATGTGAACAACAGAAAAATACTTCTTTCTATTACACATCAAAACATTTCTACACAAACTTGCCTGCAATACCTACATCGCTTGAAAACCATAAGGTTGCTTTTCTAAGTAATTTTTTGTAACTTTCCTCCGTATGAATATAATCAACGCCCAAGTCATATTTCCAAATGCGATTCCAAATGTTCTCTTTTTATTAAACGAAGGTTCACGTTTCAAACGAAATGGGACGGTGTCAAATTGTAATTTCTCCCGCGAAATTAAGGACATTTCCTTTTATAACAATGCTTTTTATTTTGTAATAAAATAAATTACATACTTTTTTACAATTACAATTTCGAATGGTGCGAAATGATAACTGAATTTCACGACGCAATAAAGCGAAAGGTATTACGCTTGCTTTATGGGAGCCTTAGCTCCATAAAATGTGA
The DNA here is from genome assembly GCF_061535455.1 of Colias philodice. Classification (NCBI taxonomy): domain Eukaryota; kingdom Metazoa; phylum Arthropoda; class Insecta; order Lepidoptera; family Pieridae; genus Colias; species Colias philodice. The sequence goes on along the minus strand of NC_143095.1, from coordinate 6,533,283 downwards.
AGTGCTTCCAATGATTAAAGCTATGTGAATATATAACGTTTTTTAATCTATACTAGTATATAATAAAATTTATGGGCAATTTTGATTGGTTGTTTGAGAGGGTAAATGTGAAGAATTGCTGCTTTGTTATTTTGTTGTTCGACGGTCCATTTATCGAGACGGCCACATCTTTTGCTACATCACTATTACACATATAGGAGTGTCAATAAAAATGTTGCTTTTGAATTAGTCAAGATTAAGGTCCTGTGCAAAACATGAATAGAAGTATTTTTTCATCATTTCTTGCACACAAATAAAAATGTATGCTGCCTAAAGAGGCTGCGGTGCAGGCAGAGATTGTTACGTAACTTGAAAATAGATTTATATTCCCAATAAAAAAAAATATATACCAAGTATAAGTGAGTTAAAATACAAAACACTCTATTTTAATATCTTCGTTACATCACGATGCCAAACGATTTCATGTTGTTATACAATATTTTACAGTTCCAAGTAGGTACAGGCTTATTGTTCAGGAATGTAATACAGTCATTTGTTTGAATTATTCGGCAGGAAATTGAGATCCATAATTGATACAATATACATGACTGAATGGTTGGTTGAAATAGTAATTTATTGATGAATTAAATATTCCACCTTATGTTATTATGTTTGTGTATATATTGTACGTATTATAATTATCAGTTAAAACATGGACCAATAAACTAAGGACTGACAATCTACATTCTATCATAACTAAGAGGTAGTTTATTGGTTCATGGATAAAAGTATAAATTCTAATGGGTTATTTCATCTTCCTGATAGTAGATTCCAGAAATTAAAAACATTGACTGCGCTCTACATGCAAAAGTATAGTGATAAAAACTCGGAGGGAACAATTTTAGAATGAAGGCCATTTTTGGCATAAGTCAAGGAATGGATATTAGGCCATCATAATAAACACAAATAAATGTTTAATGACTCAAATAAAATAACTGCAGTTTACACCTGTTAAGCTATTGCATAGCTTCTATCGCAGGCCTTGAGCGCGGGGACCGAATCTAGAAATTCCGTAACGAAAAAACCTCACGCTCCCCACTCCGACGGGTGGAGGTGTGGCTTGAAGGCATGCTATGCAATAGCTTTACCGCGGCAGTCCCCGAGTGCCACATACGTTTTTTTTTAATTTCAAAGTTGTAAGCGCATTTGCCGTACCGTATTTCGTAAAAAATATACAATCAAAAAGTAAATATTTATAGGTCATCAAAATCTCTTATCATCTTATTCCTGGCCTATACATACACTTCATGTAATCAATATTATTATGACTACTTTAAAAGTCCCTCACACTAACACAAAACTGATTTTTGTGACACAATTCATGTTTAATCGAAGTATCATTGAAAACGCTTAGGACGCGTGTTCATTCGATAAGATAACTTTGTTACTATCGCAGTTAGAAGCAGTTATAACTGGTGATAGTGGTTTATTTTAATTAATGCATATGTTTGTTAGAGGTTAAACGTGGAGTATCGGTTCAAAGGTTATTTGAGAGATTGCATTTTCTTAGAGTCCGTCTCCGTTTTGTGCCCTAATTAAGGAGTCGAATTATGAATAACCAGTAAATTGTTTTAGTAATGACGATGATGAATATAAACTTGGTATTTGGTTAGCAGAAGCTCCTATTGTCAGTAAGTTTTCGTAGTTATCTAACAACTAAAGATTTGTAGAGCAAATTAACCTGAACTTATTTTTATATTACTTTGAAAAAATGCAGTATGATAGATATACCTATAAGAATACAGTCATAAATTGATGTTTTTAAAATAAGCTAAGTACATAGTAAGAAAGAAAGAAAAAGAAAGAACAATTTGTTACTCGTTATTTCACATTTAGCGGCAAAATATATTGTAAGATACCTATCTACTGCATAATATTCAATGGACAACTTTTTGCTGGTTTTATTATGAAAATTGTGTATTTAAATGACAAATATTACTTTCTGAGATTATGTTAAATAGAGAACCTCCTTCTTTTTTAAGTAAATATTTTTTAAATGAATCATTTCGTATTAATTATTTAAAATTACGAATAAACACTACAAAATTAAGCATAATATATTGTGTTAATATTATCTTGAACGTGATGGAATATTTTAATTTAATTTAATATTAAATGTTGTATTATAACCTCTTCTCTGATAAAGATAAAGTTAGTGGAAATTCCTGAGATTTGCGCGGACAATTTTTAATAGACAGATAGCAGACAATATTATTTATATCATACAGTTTTATTACATTTATATAGGGTGTGTGTATGTGTTCCTCCTTAGACACGTACTGTCCGGGCACGGTTGCTTCGGGCGGTATCTGTGTAAAGTCGCGAGGAGGGAGCCCAGCATGGCTTGCCATTGGTGTGCCTGCCCGGAGGACACGGCAGATCATACTCTTGCCGTGTGCCCCGCGTGGGCCGAGCCTCGTGCTCGCTTGGTCGCGGTCGTCGGGTCGGATCTCTCTCTGCCCTCCATTGTTCGCGCAATGGTGGGCAGCGACAGATCCTGGCGCGCGGTGATCACGTTCTCCGAGGACGTGATCTCGCGGCAAGAGGAGGCGGAACGGAATAAATCTAATAAAAATCGTCGTTTAGGTCAGGTTTTTAACTATTTTTTTACGTTATCAGTAATGAAAAGTTCCATTGAGCATAGTAGGTACACCAAAGGACATCATGTACTGCTGAACTGCTAAGTAGGTATTATAATATACTGTATAGGTGTTGTTGAATACTCATCAAGTTTTGCCTAATTATATTTACAGCCTAATGGGAAATGCATGAGATATGATGGAAGAGATTATATTATACAACGTCAAATCTATTAGATTTACAATGTTATATGCTCTATTAGTTACCAAGCAATTATTAGCTGCATCATTAGAGTGAATCAAAGCTATTCTGTTTACATTCCATTCGTTAATGGACCCTATTGTTATTGTAATAGAGTTCTATTTCATTCAAATGTGAATGCTTTATATTATTATCAATTAGAATTGTTTGAAAGGATGGTGTCGTAATATTTTCTTTGTAATCTAAGATTTTCTTATTTTTAATACATACTTGAATTGTAATTGACTACATGTTAACAATTTTTTTTGAGTACTTATTATTTTTTGTGAATGGATTTAAATAAATTTCTAACTTTATTCTACAGAATTTTTTTATTACTTAACTTTTATTATATTCTCGTTAGGTAGAGGCAATTTATTTGTAATATCTTTACGATTCGTCATAGCTTTCTAGTAGGTATTATAGGTAAATGTATTAATCTAATGCAATAAAAATTCACCAAGACTTGCTTAAACATTTATTGCTAATAATACTTCAGATAGTTCATTGACCTGTGCATAATAATGTTAAATAATAACTTCACAAAAGTGCACAAAAATCAATAGTGCCACTATTATTAAATAATAATAAAACAATTTGTATTTAAATTAATAACAATAAATTATACTAAATACATTATCTTATCCCTTGGTGTTTTGCTATTGTAATATAATATAATTTATGTTTTATTAACAATATATTGGAATAAAAAACGTGTGTGCCGAGCAAACGTGTCAGAAGTGAAACTTCTTTGGCAAGATTCATAGATACCAAAATCGTCGCCTTACTCGATGACGTGACGGTAATGTAGAGCTTGACGCGACCTGGTAATTTTACTCTCAACGCGCCTAAAGAAGTTTCACATCAAAAATTTTCGAAAGTTTGATTGTGAAAATATAAATAAGTTATTATGATGAATTAATTGGAATGTTGACAAATAATTTCTCCCAATTTTTCATACACTAGTTTGCATTGAAATGAATACGTCTCAATAATACAATTCGGTGTAGTTTGTTAAGTTACATAATTTCGTTGGATTCCACGAAACCATACATCCTGACCCTGCTCATACCACCATCAGGTGCGATGATGACTCGTACATGGTTGATGGCGTCAGTGTCGCTGTCGAACCAATGTTCCCTGTTTGCGGATAGCTGGAAATAAAAAAAAATAGTTATTTTAGAAGCTAAGAGCTGAAAAAAAATTATATTAAAAGCCTGTGTCGATATGTTACTCGTTTTGTGTACGAAATGTTTGATTTAATACAATATAATAACATGACAAAATAGGAATAAAAGAAGAAGTCTATGATCACGCTCGTTTTACGTCTAAGGATAAATTTCGTAAGGGCTTTCACTCCTAAAAATATCTTGTAATATCGATAGCAAATAAATAATATTATCGTTTGGAACATTACTCAATTCTATGCCTATTTAAGGTACTGCATACTACTGCACAAAAAATGCCTGATACTGCCAGCCTAATTAAGTTAGTTAAACTTCATAGCGAGTAAAAGCCAAATAACAACGTTTTTAAAAATAACATTTGAATGGGCAATAAATTAGACTCACTGACATTAATAACGCTTCCAATTTGACTAGTGAATAATTACAATTAACCAAATAAATCGCATGACCAATTCCGAATTGAGTTTTAGTCTCGGATTCATTGATCTTGATTTTTCACTTGATAAAGTTCTGTCTCAAACATGAAATTAGAATTGTTTTTCTAATAGTTTGTGTATTTACGAGATAAATGTGAAGTTTCAGGTACTGACTTTTTGAATTCTTTTTACAGAGAATCACTTCGAAGATCGTATCACACCATAAAATTACATAATTTTGTTGTTAAAAGGACTAATTATTATTATTTCAATTGGTTTAAATGGTGATTGGTCACCTGCAAGTGTTGTATTATTGAGTTGCTAAAAATGATACGACTATGATAAAAAAAGTCTCTTATCCAATTACATTGGACTTAATTGTGTTAAGTTAAGGTTTGTCACATACCTTAACAGGACCAAGGATAGTCTTCCAGGGAATATCTTGAGAATCTTCCCATTCCTTATTGCCAAGATTAACTCCCTCAAATCGAATAGTATCGGGATAATTTCCTTTGAACTGGGTTGTGTCGGCACATATTTTTTTAACTCTGCCAGTAAAGCCTAGTTTGAAGACTGCATATTCTTCTCCTATAAAAAAGTTGATTGAAATAATTAGCCTTATTAATTATGTTATTTCAAGAATAATATTATATATACTTTTCAATATTTTTTTATTGTATTATCTATATTTTATATATAAGAATTTTAAGTCTTACCTGGTGAAGTGATAGTTCCATTGTCATAAGCAGTAATAACCTTAGGCCTATCCAGTCTACGAGCTGTCTCCCAACCATCAGCCATAGATTGACTTTTTTCTGGTTTAATTAAGTTCTTCGGAGAACTGAATTGTCCGTTTGAAAACCCTGGAAAAAAAGGTATAGATTAAAAGTCTTTCTTAATTGTATACGTTTCTTATAATAATCGCATATATTGAATTATGAATGAATGAGTAGTTATTACAAAATCAAACTTTAAAGAACATTGACACTAAGACAGATTACAGCATAGTACCAAATTTTAGTACACAAAAGAGTACAAGTAGAGTAAAAGTACAATTATTAAGTATGTTGTTCCAAAAAGAATTACAAATTTTGAACAATCGCAAGAATAAGATATCGTTAGACCTCATCAATTACGGTTAAAGAAATGCAAGCGTATTTAATTACGGCAAAGTCCTTAGAAAGATCTCGAAGGTTTAACAAAGGAGCGCTTTAGCTCGTTGCCTGGGAAATTACAGTTATTCGTTTGGTTCGTCCTGAAATGGAATTTGTGAATGCGATACCAGTTTGTGCAGATCTTGCAGACCTCCGAGGAATTCAGAACAAGTTTTGCAAAATCGCTTGTATTCCCAAAATGCCTAAAACTATCCTTGTAACGACTGGATAAAATCAGAAGCCAATTTTTGAAACTTGGTCTTTCCTTATTTTCAACCGCCTTCGAATAAGGAGGTGATTCTCAATTGGATAGTATTTTTTGCCTATTGCCTCTTTGGACTGGGTGAACCGATTGATAACTTTTTTGTGAAAGCGGTTTTACGGCTGGTCCCATTAACATTCTGCCCATTTCTGTATATTTAAAGGCGGTTTCGTCCTTTGTTAAAAAATGTTATTTTTCTATAATAAAATCAACTTACCAAGTAGTTTTCCTCCATTCAGCATAGATATTAAGTCTATTAACTGGTCTGGGGGCGGCACTGGGGGCATGGCATCACCGAATACACTGAGCCTTGCTATTCCACCATCGGGGAAAATGTTTATCCGTATGTGTGTCCAGGCTTCATCACTGAGCACCTGTTATTTTTATAAAATATTATGGAAATTATTTTTATGAAAAATTATTTCTTGAGTAGTTTTTCGTCATCAAGTTGATAATAATAATTAATTGGTAAATATTGGATTTGCATACTTTTTGAAATATTTTTGAAAATATTATAATAAAAAATATAACTTTAAAGGGAAAATAAATTTAGTACCAAAAATATCACATACCTCACACCTCACCCATACATCTTAAAATGGAATTGAACATACGCAACTCTCTTGAAAGAGCAAATTCTATGCAAATATTTCAGAGTATTCATTAAGATAAGTTATATACCACACACCTTTTGATAGTTTCTACGAGTCTCTTCATTACCCGGCTGCAATACGGTTAAGGGAACTATTTCTTCCCATCCATCTGAACGTAGCTTATTTATTTGTTTGAAATCGTCTTCTGTCGCTCCAGTACCTATACTTGCGTTCCTTTTTGGTATTATTGCTTCATCTGAAATTTTAATGTGTTTGTTGTATAACATAGTTATTATAGACTAGAGAGTAGGTAAAACGGATCGGGTGAAATTATCATAATAAATTCACAATTTAAAGTTTTGTGCCTACAATTTACAATTGTTTAAAGACATAAATGTTCTAATCAAAATTTTTGACTTTCTTAAATTTTTGAAACCTCCTACTACTTAATTATTTTTATATCAAGGAATTAATTTCTATATATCAAGAGAAACTACTCTACTAACTTTTTGAATACTTTTCTTACCTTCAGGTCTTAATACCGCAGCTTGAATGGAATATTTTGGTGCGTAATTACCAACAAAATACGCCGTATCTACCAATAAACCTGAAAAAAATTGCAAAAATTATCATTTAGTGGTAATTATTTTTCAAGTTTTTGGCGCTTTAATGAATATAAATTATAATGGGAACACGAATTAATCACATTTGCTCATACCAATAATCCTCAACAAATTATCTTTCTTGAACATTCTTCTTCATAATATAGGTAATCATTTATATTAACACTATTATGTAAATAAAAATTATGAAGTACAAATTTGCCGACTAAAATATTTAACAAAAAATAATGAATACAAAACTCATTTCGCTCACCTTTAATAGTGCAAATAGTAGCAAGTCTTATAATACACCAGTCATGCCCCTCAACCCTTTTTCGTCGTGTCTCCCATCCATCCATATACTTTCCATATTCCGTGTACTTATCAGCTATAAACTCAGGTTCAGTTCTTAGTAACATATTATCACATATCGCGAAGAAATCGTCGGTAGCGAATAGCACTTTGGCTCCGACCTGTGAACAATAATATAATCTTTGAGTGCTGTAACTCAAGTTTTCAAACAGACTGTCACAAAAATATTGAATACGGAAGTATTCTCAATTTGTAGCTAGCACCGTTGAGCCCATGAAGTCAAAAAGGCTAAAGCCGGCTAACTACTTAAACGCATCTACCTGCCAGGCCAATATGGGAACAATATCGGTTGAAAATATTTTATATAACATCGGAGCAATTTTTCTGTTCTCTAAATCGCCCCAACTTGCCTATACACATTACAATTAAGGAGCCAATTAAGGGTGCAATTCCAAAATTGCCCCTGCAGCAGGCAGGTAGGTGCAGCCGGTTTAAAGCAATATTATTTCCAGTGTGAAAAAATGACAGCTAATAGTATAGGTCGTCTAGCGCCATCACTTTTCCATACTGGAAATAATACTGCTTTATGAAATCATGGTAAACCCCCTGTTTATTGATTGACATTAAAAAACAACTGTAAGTTTCCTGTCACTCCCGTAAATATACTGTCTATATGATTTGTTTGTTTTAGGATTCAGTGACCCATATTGTGGCAAGTTTTTGTGAACTATCAATCCTACTATGTAAAATGTGAACATTCGCTGTAACTTATCGTAAACCGTTTCCTGAATAAATACAACATTACAGGACCACAATAAGTAGAATAATGGTTTACTTGAGACAAACTTTCGATTCCCATGTGACAATTAAATTAAATTACAATAATGCTACATTTGTCATAATATTATTTGCATAGAACGCCATTAAATTCAAAACAACCGATTAACAAGCTGATAAAAAATATAAATTTGACCTATCTAAGAAACATTTGCACTTGTGATAGAGAAGATTAACGCTCCAAAAATAACTTAAGGTAATATCCCGAAACCATATCAAAAAACGATTAGGTTTTTTAGACGCCGATTTGATAATAATTATAAAATCAATTAGTAAAACTAACCGTTTCATAATACCTATTAAATATACATAATATATACGTAATTATAATGAATGTGATTTCCCATTCCCAATACTAAGTAGATGCAGGACTTCTAATTACTTTCATACCGAAAGTTCAAACCCACGGGAATTCAGGTGCAGATTCTAGACGCAATTTAGGTCAACAACAGACTTTATCGTAGCAAAAATCTTATTAGAAATGTGAAAGTTTGTGAGGATGGATGGATGTTTGTTGTTCTTTTGCGCAAATACTACTGAACTGATTACAATGAAATTTGGTTTGTAGGTAACTGAAGACATAGGCTACTTTTTATCCCGGAAATCCCACAGGAATGGGGACTATGCGGGTTTTTCTTTGAAAACGCGGGCTAAGCCGCGGGTGGAAATTTAGTGTGTGTTATAAATAGATTATGACAGTTATTACTAGTGTAAATAATGTTTATTTTTATCTGACATTCATTAATGTATCTATATTTGGATATGAAAATAATACGTTAGAATAAATAATCATTATCTAACGATATTTAATTAATATTTTACAATTGTATCTATGTCAATATAAATAATTATTTAAGCAGTAATTATCTATTTTTGAAGTAATTTAAAAAGTAATAAGAAACTGCCAATTGTTTTCTATATGATAAGTATTTAAATGAAAATAGCAATCATTGGAAGATAGTATTTGAAATGAATACATACGAATTTATAGATTTATATGTTTTCACTTTATATGTTCTTAAAATGATGGTACATAATTAAAATATTGGGAAGAATAATTAAGATAACAATAATTATTTAATGAGGAATATCCTTCTTATTTCTATCCTACATAGACGAAGACGAGAGTTTGAGACGAAATAATCTAAAATTTCAAGGAAAAAATGTAATTATATTAGAAAGGATTACTAAAATTAAATATTATAAAAACCATATACTATTTAAATAATATTCAACTACATTATTATGAAAAAATTTCGCTCAAAGTTTGACATGATTAATGTACAAAAAATAATAAAGTACCCAATAAAATGAAGTCAACATTCACAACAAAAGTGTTAAAAAATTGTTTACTTACATCTTCCTTAGCGTAGTCGTTGAGATTCGTAAACGCCGGCGGCTTCGAATCGATCATTGTATCGACTTTATCTTTGAACTTGCCTAGACAAAGTGAGTCAACGTAATGATCTAAATGTGACAAACTCACTCCATTTATATACTATTTGTAACTGATGGTAAAAAATTAACACGATTAAGTTCGCTTATCTAAACACAAATTGATTCAGCCTTAAGCTATCTATGTAAAATTATTTCTTTTGGATGCACTTGGGTTAACATTTACGGGGTATTTTTTTATGTTTTTGCCCCTTTCTTTTTTGTTTGTGTAAATATGTAATGATGATAAAGAGGTTCGATTAATTTTAATATGAATGGAACTAAAAGTATTATTTATGGTTCTGTGCTGATTGAATTTCAAACTGATGAATTTAATACTCGTAACGCGTATTGAAAATTGTTAAAAAAAATATACCAACGATTGCAACGAAATAATGAATAATTTAATAACGCAGTAAAATTAATTTACTACAAACCATGATTATCATTGTAATATTCGTATCCGAATATAATATTATAATATGTTATGAAATAAATATTTGGTTGGGAATATTTATAGGAAGATAAGTTTTAATCGATATTGTTTTACTTGGATAGTATTTTTTCTACAAAAAATGAACAAATAGCCATAAAACGTCTCCAGAAAATTTAGCTCCAAAGTCAAGTCCGGCCACATCATAAAATAACTTTTTAAAAACCTTATAATAAATTTCAGATTAATTTTCACGTACCAGTAGGTATGTCAAAATTAATTATTATAAACCTCATTAAAAACGTTGCAAATTGAAGTGATAAAAAGGAGTTGAATAATATAATGTATTTAATGTCTATTATATGTTAATTTGTTGATTGTGTGACGTAAATCATCATCAATACATATAATAAAATTCTAGAAAAGTGGTGTCTGTACAATGAAAATATGTAAAAAAAAATTAGCAGGGGTTATTACTTAATCGATACCAAACCCAAAACTGTTGTTAAAAAAATTTTTGTCTGTTTGTCTGTTTGTCTGTTTGTCTGTTTGTCTGTTTGTCTGTATGTTTGAACACGCTAATCTCAGAAACGGCTTATCCGATTTAGATGCGGTTTTCACTAATATATTGTGGTAAGCTTCATTTAACATTTAGTGTTTATTTCATGTCAATCGGTTCATAAATAAAAAAGTTATGACCATTTAAGTAATCACAGCGAACATTTGCTAAGGCATTCTATACATGAATTACTTTATTACGTAAATTATACGCTAAAGTTATTCCTTGACATGTCCAGATGATCATATCGAAAGACCCCAAGCGTGTGGGGGGGGGTGGTTATGCTGAGGGGGTAGTAGGGGGGGTCAAAGGACCTTTATTTAGATTTTTGCTCATAAGTCTAAAACCTGCACAAATAGCATTATGGTTACTTCTAGGTAAATTTTCTATATAAAAGGTCTTTGAAATTATGTCGTAGGTATTATATTTTTAACCCCCGACGCAAAAAGAGGGGTGTTATGACCGCTATGTGTGTATTGCGTGTCTGTCCGTGCCACCGTAGCTCGCTAACGGGTAATACGAATTAGATGCGTTTTTTTGTTACATTAGTTGTTTATTATTATATTATAATACTAGCTGGTGCGTTGTGCGCGGGCTGCAAGCAGCCCGCGAGCCCCTTTTGCCCCTGGGTTGAAGCAATAGGGCAGTCATTTGAAAATGTGTTAGAATTCCAAGTCCATTTATAATTTTCTGCTAACTGCGATTCCACAGTCAATCGGAAGTGCTTATAAATTCCCAATTCATAAATTTTCTATTCTGGAATGCTGTCGACCTTCGAGGGTGCGTTGTGCGCGGGCTGCAAGCAGCCCGCGAGCCCCTTTTGCCCCTGGGTTGAAGCAATAGGGCAGTCATTTGAAATTGCATCAAAATCCCCCGTCAATTTGTTATTATCTGCTAACAGCGATTCCACAGTCAATCGGAAGTGCTTATAAATTTCCCATTCAAATATTTTCTATTCCGGGGGGCTGTCCACCTTCGAGGGTGCGTGGTGCGCGAGCTGCAAGCAGCTCGCGGCTCATCCCAGGGCAGAAATCTTCAGTCATTTGAAAATGCATTCGAATTTCCTGTCCATTTGTTACATCTGCTAACAGCGATTCTACAGTCAGTCGAAACTGCTTATAAATTACTTATTCAAATATTGGTTAAATTCTTGAAACGTGATCCCTGAATTTCATCATTTTGAGGTGTCTAATCGATAGCGGGCAGTGACTTTTCATAATAAACTGTTAAAGAGTTTACTTAACACGCTCGTCGCTTCGCTCCTCGCTACCTATTTGAATATTTACGCCGGCCGCTGACTTGACTTGCTCGCTTCGCTCGCTTGGCTAGTGCGGTAGTTCAAAAGTTAACCTAACTGGCTCGTCGCTTCGCTCCTCGCTACTTCTTTGAATATTTACGCCGGCCGCTGACGTGACTTGCTCACTTCGCTCGCTTGGCTAGTGCGGTAGTTCAAAAGTAACCTAACTCGCTCGTCGCTTCGCTCCTCGCTACTTCTTTGAATATTTACGCAGGCCGCTGACGTGACTTGCTCGCTTCGCTCGCTTGTCTTGTGCGGTAGTTCAAAAGTTAACCTAACTCGCTCGTCGCTTCGCTCCTCGCTACTTCTTTGAATATTTACGCCGGCCGCTGACGTGACTTGCTCGCTTCGCTCGCTTGGCTAGTGCAGTAGTTCAAAAGTTAACCTAACTCGCTCGTCGCTTCGCTCCTCGCTACTTCTTTGAATATTTTCGCCGGCCGCTGCCGTGATTCGCTCGCTTCGCTCGCTTGGCTCGTGCGGTAGTTCAAAAGTTAATAAATATTTTCTGCTCCGGGAGGCTGTCGACCTTCGAGGTTGCGCGGTGCGCGGGCAGCAAGCAGCCCGCGGTGCCATCTTTTTCCGTTGCTATATTCCTATTACCCTTCCTACTATGGAAATTTCCATACAAAATTTTCGAAAAAAAAAATTTCGCTTTTTAACAAAAATTTTTATATATCTGGAAGCGGACCAGGTTTTGAAGCATTTTTTACTTTGGCGACCTCGACCTACCTGCCACCGGTTCAGAGAGCCGTTGAATTATGTGATGTATGGAAAATGGAAACCGGGGGTCGGAGAGAAATTCTGAGTATGCAGTTTTGTAAATCTGGCCGATCAGAGCACAAAAGTCAATTTTCAGACCGATCGTAAAGTAAACGGCGCCACCATCTTGCCTCGAAAAATCGGCCATTTTTGAAAAAAAAATTACGTCCAATTTGATATTTCTCAATTGCCCTGGTAGCACCCCATCTTCCTGATCATTTTTTAGTTCTACACCCCCCACCTATCTGGCGCCGTTTCGGAGAGCCGTCGAATTTCGCGTTGTATGAAACTCGGAAACCAGCGATGGAAACTCGATGATGAGTATGCCAACTTAATGTGCGGCTCGATTAAAGCCCCTGTGCCAAGTTTCAGCGCGATCGGACCAGCGATGGCCGTTTTAGCATTTGTATGGCGGCGGCCATTTTTTCCGCCATTTTGAATTTTTTTCACTATCTGTGGTAATTGCTCGAGGTTTACTACACATTTAGTTTGAGCACCCCAGATGTAGCTGCTACCGTTTGCGCGGGCCGTTGACCGTCTCCGCGGGCTGTGAGAAAGTTCAAAATTTCGGATTTTTCTGGATATCCTGGGAGCTGGGCGAGTATGAATGCATCATTAGTGTGTTTCTCCGTTGCGCCACCTCGTCTAAATTTACGTTTTTATGTTTGCGCCAAAAATGGAAAAATTCCAAAATCGAGCGACCCACTATGGCTCCCTGGTAGCGTCCCAGGGTGGTGATCATTTTTAGTTCCCGGACCCCCCACCCAACTCACACCGTTTCCGCGGGCCGTTGGATTTTACGTTGTATGGAAGTCGGAAACTGGGGCCCGGAGCCACTCGAACGGGGCACCGATCGATTCGCCGGCTCGAACAGAGCACGTGTGCCAAATTTGAGACGTAAGGATTCATAAACGGCGATTTTGGCAAAGTACGGCGGCCATCTTGTTTTCGCGAAAATCCCCATTTTTCCACCACCCCTGGTAATCGCCACCAGTTCTGAGCATTTTTTGTTCAGACACCCCCCCTCCAGGTACCACCGTTTTTGCGCACCTCCAGGGGTCCACTCGGTTTTCGAAGATGATCGAGATCGCTATATTTTTCCTCTGGTCACTCGGCGCACCTCTACACAATCACATAATTATCCCCCCCACTTTCCCCGTAGTTTCCGAGAAAAGCGATGTCAATCAGTCAGTCAGTGAGTGGTAGTGTAGCTTTATATATATATGATAGGGGTAAGTGGGAATGAAAAAAACGAATGTTAGTTCTTAATGTAGGTTGTTAATGTAGGTTATACCCAAGTGATATATCAAATGAAAATAGACGACATGTCAGAAACAATTAGTCAAATTTTATCAAAATCGGTTCATCCATTTATTTGATATAGGGGTAAAAGTGGGAATAAATAAATGAATTTTATCAAATATACTCAAGTGACGTATCTAATGAAAGACATGACGTGTAAAGTACAATAAGACATATTTTTTCAAAATTGGTTCATCCATTTATTGGATAAAAGTGGCAATAAAAGTTGTCAAATATACCTAAGTGGCATATCAAATGAAAGGGCATGACCTGACGTGAGAAGTATAATGAGGCATAGGTATTTAATCAAAATCGGTTCATCCATTTATGATATAGAGGGGTAAAAGTGGGAATGAAAAAAACGAATGTTGTCTGTTATACCCAAGTGATATATCAAATGAAAAAAGACGACCTGTCAGAAACAACAAGTCAAATTATATCAAAATCGGTTCATCAATTTATTTGATATAGGGGTTAAAGTGGGAATAAATTAAAACAATTTTATCAAATATACTCAAGTGACGTATCTAATGAAAGACATGACGTGTAAAGTACAATAAGACATAATATTTTATCAAAATTGGTTCATCCATTTATTGGATATAATATGTAGGTATAAAAGTGGGAATAAAAGTTGTCAAATATACCTAAGTGGCATATCAAACGAAAGGGCATGACCTGACGTGAGAAGTATAATGAGGCATATATTTTAATCAAAATCGGTTCATCCAATAAGTATATGTAGGGCAAAAGTGGGAATGAGAAAAACGAATGCTGTCTGTTATACCCAAGTGATATATCAAATGAAAAAAGACGACCTGTCAGAAACAATTAAGTAGTCCAATGTTATCAAAATCGGTTCATCCATTTATTTGATATAGGGGTAAAAGTGGGAATAAATAAATAAATTTTATCAAATATACTCAAGTGACTTATCTAATGAAAGACATGACGTGTAAAGTACAATAAGACATATTTTATCAAAATTGGTTCATCCATTTATTGGATTATGGATATAGGTATAAAAGTTGTCAAATAATATACCCAAGTGGCATATCAAATGAAAGGGCATGACCTGACGTGAGAAGTATGATGAGGCATATTTAATCAAAATCGGTTCATCCATTTATTGATTTATAGCGGTAAAAGTGGGAATGAATAATCGAATGTGGTCAAATAATATAATCAAGCGGCATATCAAATGACGTGTGAATTACAATTAGTCATGTTTTTTTTTTAGTCAAAATTGGTTAATCTGTTTATTACATATAGGGCACCTTAGGGGTGATAGTGGGGATAAATAATCCAAATGGAGTAATAAACGAAAGGATATGACATGTACATAATATATAGGTATGATTAGACATGGTTTAGATCAAAATCGGTTCTGCCATTTACTAGGGGTGAAAGGGAAAAGTTGAAAGTCTGTGAAAGTAGAAGGAATATGGGAGCGGGTGAATAACCACATCCTGGAAATTTTGAACTCTTCTGTACCTAAGTTTTATAGCTCAGTTTAGTAATAAATTTTACTAACAGTTCTTTTGTGTTATTATTTATTTTATTTCTTAACTTTATAATAATGTGTAAGTATGTACTTATAATTTAGTTGTATATGATTAGTACGTGTTTCAAGACGTGTTTACTCAATAATTGTGTGTTATGTAGTAACTACTATGCAGTCACTATTCCACGCGGACGAAGTCGCGGGCACAGCTAGTTCTTAAATATAATGTTCCAATTCTTCTAAAATCAAGAAAATAATACTGAAATGCATTTAGACGAGTAACAATTCATGAATCCTAACAATCTAGACCTTTTCAATTCTTTTTACTGTAAACAATATAAAACCTTGAGGTTCTGAACTGAATTACGGCAAAAAGTTTTAATGAATGAGAATGATTCTTGAAAAAAATTCATTTAACAAGTAATAGAAAGGCTTGTGTGCGATGATGCGTTGATAATAATATCTATTTGTGTTTTCGTAATTGTTTCAATTAAATTTCGGTTTCTAAACCAAAATAGAAAACAAAAAAAACATGCATTGCAGAGTTTTAATGCGCCAAACATAAATACAGATACATAAATTTTTACAAAACTTTAATATAGTAGGTACTCGTAGATAGCTTTTATTTTAAAGAGCTTCCTAATTTGTGTAAATAAAAAAGCATACTTTGCTAATAATGAATGCTAATAAATAAAAAAGAATACTACTACAAAAATTTTTCACGTGCACCTACATCTAAAAAAAGTCATGAAAGGTTTATTCTAAGTATATACTATTCAGTACTAGTATAGTATTATAATATTATCTTTGGTATAGCTATTCATATATTATCGTGTACATTGTAGGTGTAAAAATCACACGCGACAAAATCCTTTGGAATCTGTGAATAACGCATATGAGTAAAGTGCACTTATATTGAATTGAAAATTATTTCCGCATGCTTCGTAAATCAATAATTCGGGATCACAACACTAGCTGCCATTTTAGTGGGGCTTTAAATAAATTGCTTTTTTTGCCGGCCATTTTGTTATTTATCATGAGTTTTACTTTGATTTCAGTATGGTTTTATTAAAATAGTGCGTTCGTTTACATTCTGGGCTTCGTGTTACTTTATAGAGATGTTTTAACGATCAATTATTATTATTAAATGCTATGATTTTTTGTTAAAATTATATTAACTGTTACGGTCTACGTATTATAAGTAAATTAAAGCGAGATGGACGTAAAAAATTCGAAGTATGTTTTATTTTACAATAGCGTATATTATAAACAAAAATAAAATTAGTGTTTAAAAATTAATTCAATAGCAATCATTTTGTGTTTTGTATTTCAAACAAACCAACGAAAACAAACTTGTTTTAATGGATACGTAGTTATATAAAATGTTAAGTCAAAATTTCCGTCAGTACCTATCTTCTATCTCATAAAGAGCATGTTAATTGAGTCATTGTTTTGACTTTAATTTTTTGTCAAAAGATTACAATATTCGACAAATAATAACAAACATAACTATAACGAGGTTACTGTCGAAATACATATTACAAACATCACATAAGAAAGCTGATAACGATAATTATGAAGGTGAAAGGTTAAATCCGAAGGGATCCAGATATATCAAGTTTTGCAATAACCTTTGTTTATATTTGAGTTATAGTTAATTACCGCGATAGCTGGCACAAGTTAAATCATACATTCTGCGTTTGATTTTAAATATTTGATACATTAAAATATGAACAGTGAAGCACAATATTATGTGTTTTAGAATATACAGTATTTTTTATTATTAATAAGTGTACCTAAAAACGAGGAAAATGTTTACTCTTTATTGGTTCAAGAAAAGAAAAAAACGGGTAATAAATAACAATGTAATAGCTAAAATTATTACAATTTTTTTACTTAACAACAACAACAACGGAATGATCGGTATACAGTTATAGTATTTTAAAGAGCTATACAAATATTTAATAATTATTAAAAACATTATAGTATTTTGACTTGTTTAAGCGATTAATATAATATTATCTCTGCCATAGAGTACTAAATAAATAAAAGATATTCTAATTATTCATCACTAGGTTTTCGCCCGCGGCTTCGCCCGCGCAGTCAAAGAAAAACCCGCATAGTTCCCGTTCCCGTGGGATTTCCGGGATTGCGTCTTTTTCCCAGGATAAAAAGTAGCCTATGTCCTTTTTCGGGTATCAAAATATCTCCATACCAAATTCCATGAAAATTGGTTCAGTAGTTTAGGCGTGATTGAGTAACAGACAGACAGACAGAGTTACTTTCGCATTTATAATATTAGTATGGTTTTCTCTGGTCAAGTTTGACATTGACTTGAAGATTTTTACAAAGTATATCATTAAAATGTTACTTATTTATGATTCTACAGTTAAAACAAATAAAAAACAAATTCAAACGAGTAATTAAAGTCTCTGAACGTCTCTGTAATTAACCGACATTTACGAAACATACTGTTTAAAGACTTGAAAGGTAATTGAGTTCTGTTAACAAGTAAGGTCGTATGATATTTTCAAAAATTTCAATATTTCTCCAATTTTTTTGTTGTCACATTCGAAACGCAGTTATAAATATTAATCATGTAGTTTGTAATAGATAATGAACTAAACGTTTTGGAGTTCGTTGAATTTTTAATATTATGTAGTACGAATGCTTATTTTTTTAACAATTGTTGGAATTTTATTGATGAGTGGTAAATTCAAAATTTTCAGGATATTCGTTGCTAAAAATGAAAAACTTCCAGGAAGGCGTTTAATAAATGTGACTAAAAAATGGTCGATAAGACGTTATCATTTCATATATTACCTACTCTATATTTCACTTAAAGTATATTATATGTTTAGGGATTTTACTACCGTGATTCTATAGGTGGTTGTAAATTTCGGTAGAAAGCAAGAATGTTAACTAATCAAGAAGAGTTTGAAACTCCGTGGTGATAACAATATTTTTGTCTGGTAAAATTTATAAATTTAAGTAAGATAAATAAGTTAGATTACAGGAAATTCGGTGGTTAAATAAAATATCAATAAGTCAAAGAACATTCTCTTTGATATTGTTATTATCATAATTTCTTAAACATAGATTAATCTCACTAAGCACACATCGATTTTAACAAATAACACAAAAGGTATTAATACAGTGAATTAATTAATTCTGTAACATTTCTCTGACCCGTTTTCGTTAATTTACATCTCCCTGGAAACTCTAAGGGATTACATTATAAATTCTTACTGAGTTACATTACGAGAACGTACGTGGAGTTTCGATTTGGGAATATTGTTATTTATTTTTTATAATAAATTTCATTTTTAATTACTGGAACAACGGAATGTTATAAGTTTGATATTTCTCTTTATGATGATACTATAATGATAACCAATTTTCAAAAAAATGCCTGATATACAAATGTTTTCGAGGTATACCTACCGCCCATAATGAAAAAAAATCATTTTGATGATAGATTTTATTCACTGCTAAACAACACTAACCGTAAAAATAACCTAAGAATTCCTGTGTTGATTTAAAATTCACCGTTATTTCTTCTTCCTTAAAGTAGATAATTATTGTTATTATAACAATTAGTTAATGTTATTTGAATTCATGTAACACGCTGTAATGTAGTGAGTATGATACAATCATACTTAGAGCGTATACGCACTATGCGGGTAGCCGCATTGCGGGCAGCCGTCCGGCTGACCGCAATCACAATTATGTACGTAATATTCATTTCTATGCGCACTGCGATGCGGCTACCGCAGACCGCACAGTGCGCATAGAAATGAATATTACAAACATAATTGTGATTGCGGTCAGCCGGACGGCTACCCGCAATGCGGCTACCCGCATAGTGCGTCTACGCTCTTAGACTGCATGGACACATACACACACTAGTGTACGGATACGTGTGTCTATAATATGTGTGCTCAAGAATATACTTAAGCATGCATATGTGTAGAACTCTACCATGCGCATGTGTAGGTATAGGTAGGTATATAAATAATTATATTATGTATATTGTCTACACAAAGCTCTTTTATTATGCGGTAAATACAATTTTATTTCAAACGTGACTTTTGGCATAGGCTTCCTTCAACAACTTTATGAATTATGTATAATATTTATATACTGATGCTTATATTTATGTATGCAGCTTAATTATGAAAAGGATATAATTATGTAATAGTACAAGTTTCGACACTCATAGATAATATTAATAAATAATTTTCTCAACGTATCTATACGCCAGTTCGAGAATTGATTACTTCCAATCATAGTAGGTCAATCGTTCTTTACTGTGAACTTTACAGATATTATATGCATCTTGATGAATTTATTTTTTATAGTTTAAATGAAATTCTATTCATATATTATGTAAATGCACGATCTCTGGGGTGAAAATCTGAGACACTTTTTAATTCCTATCTTTCTCAAACAATTTTTTGTTAAGTTTTTGTTAGCGTCCTATATTAGTGTTAGTAATACTTAAAGATAAGTGCGGGATGTCTATAAGACGTGACGCAGATAAATGGCAGACGGACATAATTTTAATGTGTATAGGTATATTTCGCTGATAGAGCAATGCTAAAATATAAATAAACATGTCTTAAACTAGATCACGCTGTCTACATCTACCGCTTTCGTGATTTCTTGCTTGTGTGTATTCATTCGTTTTGGTTACATATTTTATAATATCTATATTACAGGTGTTTATGTATATATTAAGGTATTTAATGTTTAATGTATTGGGTTTAAAGCGTCTATTCGCATATTTTTTACTTCTAGCAGCTGTATAAGAGTTTATGAATTGATGGACAAAAGAGATTACATTCCTAGAATACCTACACACCGAAGGAAAATCTAGAATATAGTATTTCCAGCGAAAATTGCTGAAATATCAAGATACGTCAGATCTAGATTTATAGAAACACAAGTTTAATAGAAGGAGTAAGCAACACAACTTTACCTACCTATACCACAGCCTATACTACTTTATTTACTTGATTAGACCATACAATTTTTTATGCATTTACAAAAAATACACAAACTCCTCGAAATGCACCAAAACAATACTTTGATCTCCACACGATGCAGCGGTTCCATTACGCGCTGTCTTCCCGATGATAAATTATTACCCGCTGTATATAAATTATTGTACGATGTCTCATGGAAAGTTGACGTGCAGCTGCTAAGAAAAGATGCAAGTTGGGTTATAATTTTTAATAACGGTTCGCTGTCGTTTCGCTTTAATTTTGCACAATAAAAGTTAGATGTATGCGACCCGCCTTCGCTTCGTTTTGCTCTACCTTAGAGGTTTTTTTATGATTTTGAGAAAAAATATAAGTCAAGACTAATCAAATACAATAAAATATAAATACATTAATAAAATACAATAAACACGAGTATAGTCCATAACCATGATCCTTAAAAAACCCTAAACATTGGTCAAATTAAATAAGAATCGTCTATCCATTTTCTTATCCACTTTTTGACAAGAATATGTAAAAATCTTAGATTAATTTTAAATTAATATTTATGGTACAAAAAGAATAATATTATTTGTAGATTCAAACACAATAAATGCCCTTAAAAAACATTTTTTGGGAATTCTTATCAAAGTTTGTATTGTTATAAATTTAATATTATGTGCATATTAAACTTAACATTATCACAATTTGTTTTGTTTAAATGGGCTTATTGTTTTTTTAATCTGAAAAAATTTAATATGCACATAATATTAAACTTAAAACAAAAAAAAAACCTCGATAAGAATTCTCAAAAAAAGGTATGTTGATTGTTTAATGAGGAATTATTAAAAAATACCACCTATATTGAAACCTTGCATAATATCGACATAGAAAATCATTTTGTTAATTTATATATTCTTCAAATACTTTATAGAATAAAAGCTACCATGGCGGCAATTTATTATCCCTTATAACAAATCAACGTCTCCATAAAAACAGATATCAGAATGCTCTTGAATCACATTACCAGATATCCAACTATCACATTTCGCATTTAAAAGTTAGTTATCTCTATCTCAGATTTGAACTCCTTTCAACTTCAAAAGGCGACTTGTACGTCAAGCTCTGCAGTAACCAACTTTGACTTCTAGACGACGACTCAATATTGTATTTAACTGACGATAAATTAAATTACCTCGTGTTTGCTAACAATGTGACCCAATTGACTGAATTCAATGTATTTGAATACGAACTAAAATAAATTATTTATATTATTTATAAGTATAAACTTTTCATGTCTGTGTTACGAAGATTTTTCTCGATATATTATATGCAAGGCATTAAATTGGTGGTATAGATTCTATAAAGTTTGTGTATACCTAAAATTAAGTTTCAGTTTTACATGCTGGAAGTACTATTTACTCAAATAATTATTAGAATCATTTAATAGTCACAACTTGAAAAAGAATGATGCCACAAAATGTACCTACATAGCATTACAATGTATTTCGCTTTGCAATCTATAAGAAGCAGCTAAAATTGTTGTAAGATCACTTCACAAACTTTCTCGAATAATAACGACATTCAAGTCTCGTCTCAAAGGAAGTATTTGTCACTAAAAGGTCGTCAAAGCACCTGTAAGATCACCAGTCATGTTACAAGTGTTTATGGGCGGTGGTGACCACTTAACATCAGGTGGCCTACCTACCTCTTTGCTTGCGCTGCCAAAAAATCCTACCCTATACGAACAATAATATTATCTACACATGTCTTTGTATTTGAGTGGAATATTTTAAGCTCAATAATCGTAAAGGGAGCACTCTCTCTGGGCTCTTAAGTAACGTACTAAGACTGAAATATTATAGAAGAAAAAACTTTCAACAAAATTGGCTTGAATAAATCATGATGTGTAGTTTTTCGTACATTTATATTTAATAGTACTTTGATTATTTTAGATGATTTGTTGAAAAAAATGTCTGTATTTACATACTTTCAACATAACAATTTCTTGATATTTACCTATATCAAGTTCGGAGAATCGGGTTTCACTTAGAATTTCAGATCAGATCGGGTTTGAGTTTAATATCAAGAACAGTATGGGGAAATGAAGAATTTCATTAAAATTTCTACTTGCCGACATGATGAAAATTATATATTACAAATTTAAAATGCACAAAGTTTATAAGGTGCTAGAGTCATATTTTTACAACTGGCGCCGTGAAATACGGAGCCGAGATATTTTCGTGCAAACATTTTCCATTTTCCTCCCAAGTTATAAAAAGTACTTCAATTAGCACAACCTGACTAATGTTACAATGTTCGTTCCAATTTGTAAAGTATAATTATTACTTACATTGAAAAATGCAATAAAAACTGGGATACTAAAAGCATTTTTTGTCCAAATAGTACTCCATTGAGTATATTATAGCAGAATACACATAAGACATTAACAGATAGGATATACTATTTAAGTTCATTGGCATATTTTGGAAAATGTTTTCTCTTTCTCTAATACCTACAGGCTACAAACAAAACAATAATAATTACTTTCTATTCTTATCAAATACATATTATATTCATTATTATTTATTATTGTATATTGTTATAGGACCAAAATGTGCTAATTACCGTTTCTGAATAATAAAGTAATTAGTTTTGTTTTATTTTGTACCAACATAACAATAAATACTCGGAATAATTTTTGTTTTTACTTTAATAAATATCATGTTTTTATATCTTTGCCAAAAGGTTACCTACCTTTCACGGTAATAAAAAGCTAATGTTTCCAGTGTTTTTGGGGCACTCTCTTATATTTTTGTACATAATAAAATATAAGAGAATTTATTTAACGCCTGACTTGTTCATAAGAGTAACTTATATAAATATATTGTCAGATTCACAGGATTTTCTCCCAATTTGGACGAAATGTCAATTTGTTAAATCGTTGGGCGTCAATCTGCTTACACCGCACCGCACCTGTGATTTTTGGCATCTCTCAATTTCCTGAAAATGCTTTACTTCTTTAGGAACCCTATAATATATGTCACATTTTTTGTGTAGGTTACTGAAGAGAAAATGATTTAACTATATTTATAATATAGAATAATACGTATGTTTAAGAATTATTAAGAAGGTATAAAAAAACTAACAGCCACATAGAAATTGCACCATAATTTATACAACATTATCTTCAATGTGATTCACAAATACCTTCTCCTCGAATTCAAATTTAAGATAAAAGATTCATATTAACACAGCTCAGCATTGAAGATTTTTTAAGAGCTAGTTAAATTGACCCTAACGATGTTACAAAGGATCCCATCGTTTCGTAAAAATTTGATTTGTAAATAAACCCCTCTTCGAGTGGAAATCTCTCCTAATTTCTTCGAATCAGTTCATTCAATTTGCTATCTTCATGAGGGGTATGGAATGAGGTTATTCTACTCATTATAAGAGAGATGATGCTCTGTTTCTATTGTGTTATGATCAATACTTGATAAATGATAAGATTTTGACTGTTTTTTTTTGTATAGATTAAAATAAAATAAAAAAATAAAATAAAAATCATTTATTGATCAATTTGTGGGTTAGGTACAAACATGTAACATTTGGACCCCAAACTAGGACAGCCTGTATTTTGGGGTCCACCTTCCTTAATGACACAATAATAACAGAACTATAGCATAATATTAACTTAAATAATGATTTAGGTAATTTAGCTATTTTTATACAAAATTATACAAAATAAAATTTAAATTATACATTTTTTTACTCAAGTTTAGTAGATATACTCATATGTTGTGCGTGCGTGTTTGAATGAGTGCGCGTGTTTGTATGCATGTGTGAGCGTGTCTGTATGTATGAGTGTGTGTGTGTGTGTGTGTGAATGTATGTGTGTATGAGTGTGTTAGCGCGTGAGTGGATGTAGTGGCCATAGATAGAGGTTTGCTAAATTTTTATTTGAACTATGTATTGTTCAGTATCTGAATAATTCTGGGTCAGCAACCACTCTGTAACCTTCTTTTTACATTTTACTAAGGTAAGACTGTGTATAGAAAGGCTTTTATTGACCTTTTTATATAAAAATATACTCATGTATGAAGATTGGCGACGAAGGAAACCAGTACGCGGAATAAGGTTAGAGCATACCAGGTCATTTCTTCTCTTACCAGAAGAGACAGCACAAAGAGGTGTTATTTTATGTTGTCTAAGTGTTATTTGCAATATATATGTCTGCCTTACATTCAGAATTTTAGCTTCCCTATACAGCTGGTCAGTTGGATATCTAAAAGGTTTATGAAGAATGACCTTGAGAATGCCTCTTTGTGCTCTCTCTAGAATTATTAACGACGTTTTGAAAGTGCCACCCCATACCGAAATGCAATATTGGATAATTGAGTGGCAAAGAGCTTTGTAAACCATAAATATGATATTGTGTTCCAGTAATACCCTAAGTCTTTTAAAAATCCACGACAGTTTCCGAACTCTAGTGGTTATAAGTTCAATATGTTGCTTCCATTTACAAAGGTTATCGATTATAACTCCTAGGTATTTAATGTGTGGAACCATTTTTATAGCAGAACAATTGCATATTATATTCGAATTGAATGTATCACAGTTGTGAACTTTTAATATAAAATCATTAGGTGGTTGAGAAGAATTAGTGGGACTAAACGCAATAAAATTAGTTTTTTCCAGATTTAAGGTGAGTAGACTATTTCGCAACCAATTTGAAACAGTTCTAATGCCGTTCTCCGCGTGGAGGCACGCCTCAGCCCAACTCTCTCCATGAAAGATAAGTGAAGTATCATCTGCAAAACTAATAATTGAGCCATTGGCAAGATTTAAGTTACAGAGAGAGTTTATATATATTAAGAAGAGAGTTGGGCCGAGCACACTTCCCTGCGGTACACCGAATAACATAGGACAGTCATCACTAAGATGATCATTTATTTTAACACACTGAAATCTATTTTCGAGGTAGTTTTTAAAAATTTTTAACGGAACATCACGAATACCATACCTTTCCATCCTCTCCAAAAGTATCGGAACAGAAACTGTGTCGAATGCTTTTTTTAAGTCTAAAAAGATACCTAGGACCTTTTGTTTTTTATCGACATGATTACCTATTTGATTAACCAAGTGATTAACTGCATCTTCTGTGCACCTGCCCTTTCGAAAACCAAATTGGAAGTTTGAGAGTAGATTATATTTCTCCAAGAAGTTAACAAGTTGTTTATTAAGAATTTTTTCTAATATTTTCGAAAGGACAGGGAGCACAGAGATAGGTCTATAATTATTAGCATCTTTTCTGTCCCCACTCTTATAAACAGGATGAATAAGCGACTTCTTGAAAACATTAGGAAATATGCCTTTAGCTATACATGAATTGAATATATTAGTTAAATAAGGAATTATTATGTGTTTCGCCTTTTTAATGAACTTGGTTGGGATACCATCCCAACCACATGCACTACTATCTTTTAAATTACTTATAATACCATCGATTTCCAAGTCATTTGTTTCCAAGAGAACCATAGATGTTGATTGATTAGTTTGTTGATTTTCAAGAAAATTAGTACCAGAATTATTATTAGAATTTAGTTTAATATTAGCAGCTAGATTTTTCCCAACCGAACCAAAGAAGTGATTAACTTTATTAATAGAAATTTTAGGATCACTGTTGCACGAGAGTAAATCAATCGGAGGTGTTTTCGTTTGTTTGCAATTAGTTATCTCTTTTAATTTATTCCATATTAACTTATTGTTGTTGCTTGCTTTTGAGAATTCCGATCTCTCATATGCTAATTTCAAATTTTTTAAAGTTTTATTACAAAAATTTCGATATCTTAAATATGTTAATTTTAGGGTCAAGTTATTAGGCTGCTTTTTTAATTTTAAATGCATGCGGTCTCGCGTACGTATACATCGTAACATTCCAATAGTTACCCAAGGTTTAATAATTTTCTGACTGCGAGAAAGAGAAATAATTTTGGTATTTATTTTTAAGGAGTTCATGATTGCAGTAGTGAGATATTCAGCAGCTAAATGGGGATTTTTTATATCGAGAATTTTACTGAGGTCTGTATTATATAAATGACTAATGGCACCTTCATAGTTAATTTTATGTATGTTTTTATTTATACTGATATTTGATTTAAAATTTAGGTTAAGAAATACAACTTTATGGTCGGTGATAAATGTGTTAAAGACGAGAGATGTGCCAGTATAATCCGATTTCATAAAAATATGGTCAAGACAATTCATTTCCCTTGTAGGAAGTAAATGAGCGGGTAAAAATCCTTGACCGTGTAAAAAATCAAGATAAGGTGAGCTATTAGGGTCATTATTCTCTGGTTTAATATCGATGTTTATATCTCCAACAATATAGATATTTTTGAATTTATTAAGCTTAATTAATATATTTTCAAGAGAAAGTAGAAAATTATTTATACATTTTATAGAAGGAGAACGGTAAATTGATATAATTGCGGTATTACTGTACGTAACAATCAGGCATGTACCATCTAACAATTCCATCTCGTCCACATTACAAATCAAATGATTTAAACAGTACACAACAATACCATCATTTTGGTTACGGGTTTTTTTAGTCCAAAAAGAATTGTAGTTATTCAGTATAGGAGGTATTTTGTATTTATCCAACCAGCATTCCGTTAGAGTAATAAACATCGGTTCCAAGTTACACCGGTTCAAAAATAGTTCAAATTCATTAAAATTTTTATAAACACTTCTTATATTTAAAGTAATAATGAAGTTTGTAGTATCTTTGTTTGTCAGATAAAGGTGTGACTCATCGGGATTGCATGTGAACGATTGTGTCTTGGAGTAGTTGTCTATTTCAACCGATATTTTATTTAATAAGACATTATCCATAATTTTTATAATATGTTAAGGTTAAAGTGTTATAGGCACATGATCCCATTTTTACGCATATAGTTTGTAAGTTTAATTTAGAGAAAACACATATTTCTAACGCATAAATTATATCTATATAATAAGAAGGCTTCTGATAGGTCATTTTTGATACTTTGGTTAATTGTGTGTATTGGGTTTTGATGTGAATTGAGGTGTATATATGATGTATATGTAAGGATGTTTTTATTTGTATGCAAATTAAAAGATTGTACTTTGATTTGAGTGTGTAAATTTTGTAATAATTGTTGTAAGATATGTAACTTGAGTATATTTGTAGGAATGAGTATTTAAACATTATATTAATTAAAAGTATTATAAAATAATATAAGAAAAAAATTAAAAATAATTTTAGCTTAACATCTAGTCACTTTTTTAGTTTTAGTTGATTCAATTGATCTTCGCTTTTAATCAGAATATACGATGCCCCTTCCTTCTTCCGGAGGTAGACCCTGTCATTGCTCATCCAACAAAATAGATATTCCTCTGTCTTTGCGAATTCCCTTGCTAGGTAAAACAGATTGTTTGAAATATACGATAGTTATCTATAAAATTATGTGTAACTTGTTTGTAAAAATGAATTCAAATTTGATTTTAGAGATTTGTGTGAACGTTATAAATATAGTACCTAGAAGTGAAATGGAGCGACCGACGGACTGATGTTATTTTAGCACACTTAACATAATATTTATAATGTATTTGAGAGTGATGTAGGATTTTTAAAACATCCTTTCTTTTATCTTAATTATATTTCTGAAGTAAGTACCTAGGTACTTACAAAAATACGGTCCATAAATATTTTATTATTATTTATAATTACAATTTTTTTGATAACACTACTTACGTTTAGTGATTTGCATTAGCTATGGCAATGGATATAGGTACAATATTAAACTTTTTATTACAATTTTAATTCCAAGTTTTATAACTTCATAAAAACATTTGATAGAGCTTTTTAAAATTCATATCGCTTACTACATCGCTTGGACTATCACAGAACATCCCTAGTGTACGATTATGATTTAGCAGTAGACGCTGAAACATATTAAACAATAATTGCAACTGTAACAATATACAAGTTCAATTATCTGTTTAAATGAAAAACGTACGTCAGTACAGACGAGCTATCAAGCGCCTGCCCACCGCTGGGGCCCTGGGACGACGGCTTACTGTAACAAAATGTAGCTATTAAATGCCGAAGCTCTATCCAGGGAATTTATTCAATTTATTCTCTTAGGCTAGCGTATAGCGACACTATTGCACGAACGTAGAACATTCTACGATTGTAATAGTAGTACTAATATTAAATTGTCTGTGGTACTAGAGGTGCTTGAGTAACAAGCGTATGGATTAAATATTTGTGCCAAAATATAATCAATCTATAAGTACTTATATTATAAAGCTGAAGAGTTTATTTTTTTGTTTGTTTGAACGCGTTAATCTCGGGAAATACTGGTCTGATTTGAAAAATTCTTTCGGTGTTAGATAGCCCATTTATCGAAGAAGGCTATATGCTATATAATTATATATCATCTCGCTAAGACCAACAGGAGCGGAGCACTGCGGGTAAAACCGCGGAGCACAGCTAGTCAATAATAACACTAGCTATGCTACGCGGTTTCACACGCAAGAACCCGCGGAAAATATCAAGTATTTCTATAGCTCATGTGTTATTCTGATCTATACCACTCTATATTACAGACTGTAAAGTTTCATACAAATCCGTTCAGGAGGTTTTTTGAGAAAGAGTAACAAAAAACATGTATGTACCAAACTCTCGCATTTACTATATTAGTAGGATTATTCACGGAATTAAATTATTACGGTCATAAATTGAATGGTGAGAAATACAAGATAACTCTCATTCGTAGTTTGTGCTGAGCGAATAATGAAATAGCGTGGTAAAATAGTCTATGAAATATGTTGATTTTCATATTAAAAGCAGTTAAACTAGATACTTAGCTATTCTTATTGCAATAGTTTTAGATCATAATCTATACTAATATTATTATAAATCTGAAGAGTTTGTTTGTTTGTTTGAACGCGCTAATTTCAGGAACTACTGGTCCGATTTGAAAAACTCTTTCGGTGTTAGATACCGAGGAAGGCTATAATAGGCTATATATTACGCTACGCTGACACCAACAGGAGCAGAGCTTATTAATTAATCAATTAAAAAAAATGTGTTTCATAATTCATTGTTTAACTGCTTGATTAACGGTACAACCAAGAAAGTAACCATGTTTTTGAGTTTATCATTAACCTTTAATAAAACAAAATGTTTTTATTTTTATACAACAATATTCACTTATTTTCACAATAAGTATTCAAAGCAGGAAAATTTTACTGCTTAATTGAGGAACACAAAATTAAATGTTCGCAAAAGAATTTGGATAATACCTACTTAAAAAAGTTAACACAAGCGGAAACCTCATTATTTATCTATTGAATATAAAAATTCTAGAAAATATTCTTGAGGAATAAAAATGAATTAGATTTATCAGCATACTTATTCCCACAATATTTCTTTATTTTTGCACGATATGTGAATTTTATGTTATTTTTAGTTTTTATATTTTAATCTCGAGCAGTATTATTATATTATTCACCAAGTAGATGTTAGGAATAGTTTAGTAATACATTATAAACAATATTTATAGAATACATTATAAATTATAATATTAGAATTAAAATATATTGTGAAGCATCGTGCTCATAATACACGTACTTGTAATTTTACTTTTTAATTAAAATCATTTAAAATATATGATTTTTTTTATTAATTCACGGTAAAGTGAATTTAACTCATACATTCTCTGATAAACAATAATATTATATTATTTTTATTCGAGAATACACGAGAGTCGAATCTTTCAATTACGTAATACAAAATCGAACTAATTAATTATAACAATTCATAAATAAAGCAATCCAAGCCTCGGCAGTTAGAAAACCAATTTCCGTGCACTTAATTATGTTGTTTTGCAAATAATATGCTTTACAATGATCATTAAACACACACCTAATGACTTCATTAAATCCACCCGTGTACGTATGAAACATAGTATAAAGAGAACAAGTAGGCCAACTCCCGGCGTGCAGCACACGGAACCAAAACTCGCCAGGCGCAGGGTTGTCACTTGTCACATTGATATTTTAAATAATTGTATAAACAAACGCCGATCGCTCACAGCAATGGTGCGGCCCTCACGAGAACGATCCATGAGAAGAAACCGAGCGGCGTTGTGTGCGTGTGTCAAGCTTGCGTACGTACATGAACGGGGGCGGGGCCAGGCGCTCCGCGTACATACAAACGGTGCGATGTACCTTTGTTCGATAATAACTTACTTGTTCTTTTTATACTATGGTATGAAACGTTATTACTAATTTCTGCTAATTAATAAGTGAATCAAAATGATGATTTGTCATTTGTATTGTGCGCAATCGTTTGAATACTAATGTTTAATTTTATGATTTAACTCTTTTATTTAATTGTTAATTATTTTATTCGTTTGAAATATTGTTTTTGTTATATTTTGTCTCTTAAACTAATGCGATGGTGGTTTAAAAATACAAATTTATGAAAATAGATAAAAATATTTACTCTAATTACACTTTCACTTGAGTTTCTACTAAATATTATCATTTGTATTCTAGTTTATAACCATTATGTAGCAGTTTTATATACCTATTATCATCACTTTAATATCATCTCTTAACCCATTGACCACCGTAAGGCCCGATCGGGGCGCGACACAATAGATTTTCTATTGTGTCTGTGATTCCGAGGACTGATGGATTAAGCAAATTAATAATGAACTAAACCTACAATATAATTATTTGTTTAAGAACAGAGATAAACAAAATATTTCTCTTAAAATTGTACTTTGCTTCAGTTTTACTGAAAAACAAAGGATTTCCATTTATCGAGAGCTTGTGAGAATAAATCATAGATACATAACAGTTTATTTGAAGAAAATACGTGTTTATCCAATACTCATCGTTTGTTGTGTTCTCCATATTATGAATTATTGTATTCTATTTGTTATATTCTAGTACTATATTCGTTTATGGTCAAATTTTGCACATATAATAGGTATGCGAAGAAAATCTATTTGTGTATTAATAATAATTTATAAGGTTTAAGACAAAGCAGTCGAAGGCGCAGTCGGCAAGCTAGTATAATTATATATCGATGTGGTCATTCCAAAAATATGTATGTTTTTACTTGTATAAAAGTCACATCTTCGCATAGTTTCCTAACTGAATTATCGTCCCCTAGGGGCTATGGATGACCGCAACCAAACTTTAATATATCGACGAACTTGACAGGAGAAAAAAATACAACTGCGTCGATTCCGTGCTGAGGATAGTTTGTAACTTCACAAATACTTTTTATAGCGAACAAGGGAAAACAAATATTGTTCTTACACCCGCAATGTGACCGTATCGTACCTTCATTGCTGGGAAAAGAAAGGTTTGAAAAATATCCTATACGTTACTTAACATGGAAGGAAATACAAATAAAGAAAAACTGACTTACATTCTATTGAATTTTTATTTTGGAAATTCACAAATGACGATGGATGTATCCAACTTACACATAAAAATATCTATTTCTAAATCGGAAAGCATTGCTGTTCATTATTAGACATTAATTGACACCGTTTCAATGGACAGTAAACAAATGACTGGGTATTTGAAGAGTATTTCAAAGACTTATTGATGATGCCTTCAGATGGTGTTCGCTTATCACAAGGTGACGTCCCTAAAAGCAATTTTCGCGACCCAATTATGTTCAAAGCAATGAACATACACTATACCTAGAATATAATATAACTTACTTCAAAGACGACGCGGTTGGCGCAGTGGTAAAGTAACTGCCTACTGAGCCGACGGTCCCGGGTTCGATCCCCGGTCAGGGCAAATATTTGTGTGATGAACTCAATTATTTGTTTCTTGGGTCTGGGTGTTATTATCTATATATGTATTTATTAAATATTATATTTATCGTCGCCTATAGTAGAGCCATTTTAATAGGCAACATTTGACAGTTCAACAAAATTCAACAACGTAACCTAGTAACGACGACATAGAATAATATGATATTTCGTTTTGTTAGAACTGCACATTAATTTGCTTAACTTTTTTCAATTACGATTACATATTTATTATAATAATGACCGATACAAGTAATTTTAGAATTTGACTTTACTGATAAACCATTCTAAACATAGTAAACAATTTTTGATTTAAAAAACTGACGTCGCTACAATTTTGTGTCAATAAACCTTTTTTCTTTTTAAATACCAGAGACGTTACTTTAAAAATCGAAATCTGACAATTAGAATCGAATGCATTGATTACTTGGGAATAAAAATCATCATAAATTATTGACATGTGTTTCAAGTTCGATTGACAAATGTTTCAAGCCCGTATCGATTAATTCACTTTAATCGATGTTTATAAGCAGGTTACCACCCTATGAAGATAAAATTGATAGACGTCAAATGTTGCCTATTAAATTGGCTCGATTATAGTACGCACAACACAAGCCTTAATTGAGCTTACTGTGGGACTAGGTCGATTTGTGTAATAATGTCCTATAATATAAAAAAAAAAAAAAGAATTAATATAATATAATGTTAGGTTTTGTTTACTCAGATATTGTGATTCTAAGAGATTAGATACAAGTCTCTAAAGTAAACAATACAAACTACATAATATGATTCCCTTTCATTACATTGAAACATATTTAGTTTACCAAGGAACAGTACCGGTCAAAGTTCTGAAAAAAAAAAAGATATGATGTAGATATTTTTTTTTGCTTGCTCCAAAGAAACTCATTTTTTTGTTATTTTACTCGATTTATGGTCATATCCGGAGACTAGCTATATTTTATAAGTTCACCTTCTAACTTTGTTAGCTCTAGGAAACAATATCTGTTTATATTCTGACATAATTTCGGTATTGAACGTCTAGCGACCCATCCTGATAATATAATTACATAATATACCTATAAAAATTCTCGCGTCACGATGTTTGTCACCATAGTCCACTGAAACGTCTTGACCCCTTCTCATGAAATTTTGTATCCTATATGATAGATCTGAGAATCGTCCAACTTCTATTTTTCGTGCCAATAAGTGATAACGATTGCCGGACAGTAAGTAAATAATATATTTAAAACACATGGACTGAACTATAAATTATACACCACTTCAAGTGGGCACGTCGCACAGAAGATAAACTCGTAAACGATCATTTAAATTTAAAGGCCCGTTGGGGTTCTGGAGTTTGCAAACTTCACAAGACGCAATAGTTAAGTGCTAATTTTGGAATCGGTCTTCTTTGACCAGAAAATAGCACTGATGTGACTGAGGAGTGAGGAGGAGAGGGTTTATGTTTGAATATAATGTTTGAAAATTGAAATTTATGTAGGTTCTTAATTTTTGTATATAAAATTAAAATTCGTACAAAATTATTTACAGTTTGCACTGAATAAAGAGTTCGAATGTTCTATGGATGAACATTGAACATCCAACCCCACAGAATTATTACGATTATGATCATATTCGAAGTAAAATTCATTTTTTTAAGCTATTGCATAGCTTCTATCGCGGGCCTTGAGTGCGGGGACCGAATCCTGAAATTCCGTAACGAAAAAACCTCACGCTCCCCACTCCGACGGACACGGAGGTGTGGCTTGAAGGCATGCTATGCAACAGCTTTACCGCGGCAGTCCCCGAGTGCCACACGTCTTTTTTTATTAATTCACTAAGCTCTTCTTATGCTATACGGTTAAATATTTTAAGCTTGTAAATTTTTGGTCAAAATCGTGCATTCTTATTTCACCAACAAAATTAGAGTTGAATTTTCCAAAGAAAATGCTGAAAGTCATGAAAACTTCCATTGTTACGTTCATTTTATCTAGGCATAAAGCACACAAACTAACAAACTTAAGTCTTTATTATAGTGAACAATGCGTTAATTAGATGAAGCTATTGTTTCTAGCAACAGTTTTGACTTCTATTGCATTATAGACCTCAGTGTATTGTTTGATAATATATGTTTAAATTTATGGTACATTATTTTGGCAAAACTATACCTATAAAGCAAGTTATTAATTATGAAAATGTTGCTGTAAGCTTGAATGGGAATTTTAAATGAATACATAGAAGGAGATTGTAATATAAAGATGGTTACAATTGCTATGAAAAGCTTTGAAGACCTGTGTCCAATTTAAATCAATTAAAAAACGTTTCATAATGATTTAAATCGAAATAAATATTAGGTAGGTATGTACCATATGTACTTTTGTACCCATCATTTCTATTAAGTTCACATTTTTTATTATTTAATGTGCTAAGCCCAAATTGAACATTATACTTCTAAAATGGACAGCTCTGACCAAAGAATGACGTCCTAGGAATAGATAGGTAATTTAGTACCTCCTAACGTCGTTATAGTTTACTAGCTGTACTGGGCGGTTTCATTCACGAACGAACGCGCGTGCATGATCTGTTGATGATGCATCTGATGATGCATCTATGCATACGCACAAACTTTGGCGTTTATAATATTAGTATGATAACCTCATAAGCGACAGCGTAGTCTCAAAAGACTGTGCCTTCATTTCGTTGCTGTCATGCCCGCGTCAATCTCGCTGGCCTCGTGGGGGCTGAATTCATTACTGGGCTAAATTTGGTTGCAGACAGAAAGTATATGAGCTTTAGATTATGTCACTGTATGGCCGATTTGGTGTTTGGGTAGACGTTACGAGTAACAAAACAATAAACTCAAAGCCTATATTCAAAATTCATTATATTGTGATACATTTTCATGAAAAATAATTACAAAATACTTCAAATCTATACGAAGT
The DNA here is from genome assembly GCF_061535455.1 of Colias philodice. Taxonomy (NCBI): domain Eukaryota; kingdom Metazoa; phylum Arthropoda; class Insecta; order Lepidoptera; family Pieridae; genus Colias; species Colias philodice. The sequence goes on along the minus strand of NC_143095.1, from coordinate 6,497,973 downwards.
TAAGATAAACTCAAACTCAAACATTTCATTCAATTAGACTTTTTATAAAAGCACTTTTGAATCGTCATAACATTTTTTTAACATTAACCATAATATACAGATAGGTCAAAATACCATTTAAAAATCTTTGTGCTTTGCATAGGTTTACAACGAGTTTATGAAACAAAGAATATAGAGATCTCAGCACATACACGTAAGTGCTAAAATATATTTCGTAGAAATACGATACAAGCATTATATTGTAGGAAACAATAAACTGAGTCGTCACGACGTATGGAAATAGAGTAGCACTCCTGCGTATTCCCAACGATCTGTATACCAGTGATTCTCAATCTAATCGGCCTTTGTGCAAGTTGAAATATAAAAAAAAAAATTGTACGTGTGTGTATTTCACAAGAAACATAGTTTTTTTTACATTTTTTATAGTATTCAGTGCGAGTGAATAAGCATAACAGATTTTTTTAATAACACACTACATCTCTAATTAATGTACAATTCACTCTTGTTTTACCTCTGCTTGACTGCAGTAAGCGTTGTCTTGAAATCTTAGTACCAGTACTTGTAACACCAACCAAAATATAGCAAATAAAAACCCTTTTTTCACTCTAGTATTTATTATACATATTTCAAAGTCTTTTATTGTCTGATTTAGACTTTCCATGGTAATTTAAAAATTCTTATCTTTGATATTTTCAATTAAAAATATTATCGCCAGCAGGCATTCAGAACTTTGTTAAATGCCTTCAGAACTTTGTTATAAAGTTTCGGGATAACAAAGTCCCATCTATTACTATATTATATATTTTAGTACTAAAATTTATCTATCTGCTTTATACGAAAATTTCTAAGCCATATCTGTCATTAATCTAGACTAGAATTATATTTCTGAAAAGTTAAACATTTATTAGTTCCAATAGACTCAATTTAAGAGCACTAAAAATAATATTAATTATTAATTATTTATTATAGGACTAGAGATGCCAAAGAACTGCCCTGAAGTTCTTAAGCGACATTTCATCATTTATATTTTTATTCCGTATCTTATTAATAATGTCCCTTGATAAAATATTCATAAATTTTGAGAACCACATGTTTCATAAATATAAGGTGACAGGTGGGCCTTGTGAGAACGGCGTATATTCAACTTAACACGCCAATACACCTCTATTTGCTTTTAAGAACATTTTAGATGGTCACTGTCGTAAAATCCAACTCCATTGGGCATTTAAATGCATTTAACGATATTTTATACGTAATAGTATTGGAAGGAAGTTATACGTAGGATGTGACGGTGATATGTATTAGTATACGATATCTTCTTATCTTCTTCTTTCTTATATATAAAAATGAATCGCAAAATGTGTTGGTCAGCGCATAACTCGAGAACGGCTGAACCGATTTCGATAATTCTTTTTTTATTATATTCCTTGAAGTACGAGGATGGTTCTTATGTAGAGAAAACGTAAACATGTACCACGGGCGAAGCCGGGGCGGACCGCTAGTTATAATATATAAATAAATAAAATAATCATTTTTCACTCACGGCATGATCTGATTCCATACTAAGCTTTTTTCGCTTGTGTTATGGAAATCAAACGGCTGATAAACATACAAATATTTGCCCAGGGTGGGAATCGAACCCACAACCTCTGGCTTGGGTGGAAGGGCAACCCACAACCAAGCCATATTTTTGAAGCTAACGAGTTTTTTTATAAAGTGCTTGGGTGAGCTTTGAAGTAGATGTTGAAAAGCTACATACCATAATATTATATCTACTCGAATTATGATGTTAGCGCATTTGTGTCAATGTCCTGTAAGAATTAATTAATACTCGTCGTTATTAGAAAGTCTTTTGTTTTCGAATAAGGTTGAGTTTATTGACCTACTTCGATTTTGAATTGAATTAAAGTACCTTCATTCGCTTACAAAACTAGATAGATACCAAAAGAAAGAAAGCTTTTCATAATGTTATGAATTTATCATATTTTTAAATTAGCTGAAACGTTTATTTATTAATAGAGCAAAGGAAAGAAATAAAAACAATTTACGTTTTCAATACAAACAAGGTGCAATTTAAACAAAGGATAAAATAGTTCATACTGAAAACATAATACGGCATATTTTATTAACAGTAAAAGGGATCCATTGAATTGCAGAATAATGAATTATTTCTGCGATGTGCTCGTTATCTCGAATTCATTTTCAATTCTCCAATATTTTGCGATGCAATGACACCTTCATTTTATTATAATATATTTAAACACTTGTTCGAATCAGCTTAAATGTATCATGAAACTCTACGTAATTTGCTTAAAGTTTATTGGCATTTACAATGATAATAGCTTTTATACAATTAGGAGCCGGCTATTACTGCCACTTGTATACTTTTCACTACAAGCAATTGTAAACAGAATATTCAGTTTTAATAGTGCATAACTACGGAAAGATTTTTCTTTGCCGCTCCCTATAAATTATAATTACGACATTTATGTAACAAGTTTTAGATGTACCTAGAGTAAATAGAGTGTAAATGCAAACGATTACGTGAACAACGATTAATACTTACATTGTTTAAATTCCAAAACATAAACGCGATCCTATAACATTTATTCAAATAATTCTGTTAAATTGGACTTAAATTGCATTGCATTGTATTTTCCAAAACAAAATATCTTTTTATATTGGTCAGTTATTACGTTTATAAGCAATCGAGTATATAAATGATAATACAGCTATGAATGGAGGCTGAGCTGTCAAATAGTGACAGATTGATGGATGGTATGGTGACTGAATGTGATGTGTGCATTAGGATTCATGTCCATACAAATTGTGATAGACGATGCGTATGAATGACGTTTAGTACTAAAAGTTTTGTTTTCTGTAATAATATCCATGTATATAAGAGTATGCTTTTCCATCAGACATGTGCTATGCGGCTATGCCGCAAAAATATAATAGCCATACCTACTGTGAAACTATGTGACCGTTTCCTCTGATACTAAGCTATGTAGCGGTGGTAGCGGTGCGAGTAAGATGCTATAAAAGATATTATGCCCCCGCAAAGTAGCTGTGCGAGGAAGATGCGAAGCTATTTGATGTATCGATAGTAGGCACCTCACTTATGTAGTGGTGTAGACCACACGTGACAGCACGTATCCATAGCATGCATCCATAGTACACATCATTCCATATAAAAACGTATCTTAGCGGAATTCGTTTCCTCCAGTACAAACATACATTATAAAACGCTTCGATAAATTTAATAATTCTGGAAGTTTGTGCATCGTGACTGAATATGATGAATATGATTGGTGGGCCCTACATCTCGGTAAATAACTCTACAGTGTAGAATATTCTAAAAATTATAATTACAAGATAGCTTCTAATGCTAATAAGATTACTACTACATCTTTATAAGGAACATCCAGAATTATTAAATTTATCGAAGCGTTTTATAATGTATGTTTGTATCTATTAATAGAAACGCTAATCATGATAAGCTAATTTCAGATCAAAACTATATAATATATGAATTACCATTCATAGTCCTTAATCTATGAGCAAGCAATATCACATTTACCTTAGCATTTAATTAATTAATGCTAATTATAATGCACACAGTCTGAAGATGTTTATCTTATATTCAGAATATTAATGTGCACTGTTAACTACGCTACGTGCCATCAATTATATTGCATTGATGGATTTAGGTATGCATTTCATTGCTACAATTTGCAGAATTAGTCTAACGTGATTTGTATTACAAATCCCGGAGCTTGATTGAAATATACGTTACTCAGCTATCGAAGAAAACGTGGCGAAATATTACATTTTAACTATTATATTTTATAGTTATACTTTGTATATTACAAAGTCAAATACGACGTTTAATTTTATATACAACCGTCATTAATTTCCTTAACGATATTTTAATGCTACTCCTCTTAAAAAGTCATAATTATTATAGTCATGTTATAGGGCACGTGTCGATGGTTAATATATTTCTGATTCTTTATTCATAGATACTATTTGAAATAATTATAGGTACTAATATTATTTTAATTTAAGTAAAGATTAACTCTACTATACCTGCAATAAAACTACATATAATATTAAGTGTTTTAACTTTTGTTAAAACACCGTCGCGATCATGAAACATCTTCGGTTACGTATGTTTTCACTTCTAGCGTACCAATTCGATTTATTTCTTGTATTTTTCAGACTTCGTGCTACGAATTGACCCCGTTTCACAGTGGCCGTATTGACATGTTTTCAGATTCCAACATTGGACAATTTGCTAACGTAGTTTTTAGAAACTTATACGTATATTTACTGAGCCACAATCGAAATTCATGTGAATGCCGTTGCTATTGTTATTTTGTTAAAACATTCCCTATTTTTTGCACGCCGCGCCGCGGCCGTAGCGATCGAGCCAATAATTTTTTTGCAAGATAAAACAAAACATCAAATATGGAATTCGAATCTGGGTTTACAATCAGCGTTATGCCACCGCTTTAACGTTTGTAAAAATGTTAAATAACATTTAGCTTAATTTCAAACTTCAAATGCAATGATAATAAAAACGTTGTGTATTTTATGTCCTTTTTGTGAAAGGAGAATCGCATAATATTTACAAGCTACTGTTTTATAAGGTTTAAATTCAATAAATAAAACGAAATAAGACGTTTAATTTGGTCATAGAAATAACGTACGAGGTAGATATATTGAACAAATTAGGTGGTCAAGCTTGTGACCTTTTAAGCGGGTAAATCCTCATAGGATACCCGCAGACCCTGAGAAAAGGGCCGACGTTTATGTCGGCTTTTAACCGTCTAAAGCTCCAGTAAGTTTCCTTACAATTCTGAAAGACAGTGTCACTGAGATTCGGACAAGTAGAAAAATGCCTTTTAAAGGCATTTATCTAACATTTCACACAAGATATTTAAGAGTTTATGTATGTCCAGGAAAATGAATTATTCGGTAAAGATGTACCCACACTATTCATTATAATAGTTTTGTCGACTGAATTGCCATCAAAGTGGACTCAATTCACAATTAAGACTATCCAGCCGTGCCTGCCAATTTTTTTTCACCCGGGCGTCGAACCTGGGACTTCCCAATGTTGTCGAATAACCTCTACACCATCTGGGCTATTAAAATATTTGTTCAAAGCACGCATGCACACGATACTATCAACCGAACGAAATCCCTTCCAGTCCGTGCACAAATAGATCAAGACCTAGCATATTTTGGTTTGTAGATAAAAAAGAGAGGAAATTGAAAAAGCCAACTCTCGTTCATATCCATATTTCATTTTTCTATTCTCGTTTGTTCAATACCGGGTGTGTTTTGAAAGAGCTTTCATTAATTTTAACGTTCACTGTTTTACAAATACTGTGAAGATTTGGAAAATAATAAAGGTATTATATTATAAATGGGAGTTTCATTATTACGATTGTTGAGACTGAGCTTCTAATTGCAGCACGGTACTAATATTATTCTACATTATTTTGAAGGACTTTGTATAATAACGTATAAAATTTTCTTGTTATTTTGCCTGATTGTTCTCGTTTTAAAAAGTTTTTGAATATCGTGAAAAAAATAATTTTATTATTTCCTTACTATAATTATACAAGTAAATGTAGTTTCAAAAAATTAATTGAAACCAAAAGTAATCAAAAGGATAGACAATAGGTATAATTGCACATTAAAATGTGAATGTACCTTCAAGGTAAAATATGTCTTGACAAACGAATATTATGAATAAAAATGTTGGTTTGGAATGAAGTAACCAAAACGTAACATAAATACCACAACTCAAAAAGATTACGTAACGTGTGTTAGGTGTCATAGAAATTTAACAATATTTTTTATTAATATAAGGGTAGATACGTTACGACTGTTCTATAATTATCGTCAAAATCAGCTTGATTTTAACATTGTCGTGTTTTAAAATCCGAAATCTTAAACCTCCAAAATGATTAATTACATTGAACATTTGCTAAGAATACATAAAAACTGAACAAAACGATAAGCGAATACTACGGCCGTATTTTGATCAAACGAACGCCTGAAATTTTGAATTCTCAACGATGCTCTATAAATGTCGGCTGTCATCAATCGTCTTTCAGAATTGACGCGGAAACATTTGTATTTTATCACCGAACCTTTTCAGAGGGAAAATTTTAATCAGGCAATGTTGCCGACGTGAATATTAAGAACTCGGCAGATTAATAACGTTTAGCCCTGAGAGGCCATTTTAAAGCACCATTGGAATATACATTTATTTGAACGAATTACTTATTTATTTCATTTTATATTTGCAAAAATTTTAATGTAATTTTAGACTATAAATAATGTTATACATAAAATTAAACCCTCTTTAATGGTATATTCAATAAAACCTCTCATCGTAATCATTAAAGGGAAAATAGTAGATAACTTGATAAGGCCTTGTAATTTATTGCTCTTAACCTAAATACCAAAATATTATACGGAAGATCTAGAGCAAGAGATTTTCGAATAATTTTATTCTTTCTTTTGCGAATACGTTTAAAAAAAAATATTATTGTAAATTGCTATAAACTATGAATATATTCAAATAGTTGGTGTTTTATTTTATTATAATCTTTATCTTTCGTCTCAATTCTTAGTCCTAAGTCAAACCCAAAGTTAAAAAGCTCCAAAAAAGCTGTCTAGACAATAGATGAAAACATATTATTATTACTCCTAAGGTCAACTTCTAATATAAGTTGATTTGTTTGAAATGTGGATTATTCATATTCCTAATATTATTGAAAAGATATCGTAGAGACGGCATTTCATTTGTTTTTATTGTATGTAGCGGTTAATATATTAAGTTATTACGGCATAATAAAAAAATGTTGCACTTAAACATGTTCATATTTGTATCTATATTTATCCGTTATCAAATGACAGTATAATGTTATAAAAAAATATTAGCAACTTTAAATAATATAACATTAAGTTAACTATGTTGTGTAGTGCTAGTACAGAAATGGAACGAAATTAAAACATTATTGACCTTTTGAATAAAATAATTAAACGAAACAGGGGCCTTAGACAAAGTAACAATTAAAAAACGATAACGAAGTTAGAAAAGGCAAAAATGTATGGGATTGACATACGCCGCGTTAGATCACGTGGTCTATCTAATGTCAATCCCATACATTTTTCCTTTTCTAACTTCGTTATCGTTTTTTAATTGTTACTTTGTCTACGGGCCCAGTACACGTAGCAGTAGCACATAGATCTTTAAGTAACTGGATTCTATTCAATAAATATAATAATATAATGTCGTAACAACTTTTACCTTAAAACTTCAAGAAGGGACCGGTTTATGCAAACAATTTTTTTATTAGATTTTTCAAAATAATATTATTAATTAGTTTAGTACGTATACTAAATTTTAAGTTAGGTAGGAGACTTTCAACGCACGACGATCTTGTATACAATGAAATCCCAATTTTGTCATCGTTATTCGGTAATAACTTTTCTATTTTTATTGAGTTTGATGGATATTCCATTGGTTATTCGAGTCGGGTTTGTTTTTCTCTCCCATTCCGCTGATATATGGTGCGATCAAATAATTTCCGTTTATCTTTTTCGCTTTACGCCCTTTTTGCGGGAACAATCCGAACTGATATAGATGAGCTTTTAAGTTTGATTTCTGATTTATGGCGCCCTGATTTCTTGTTACAGTGACGTATTTGTTTGGGACCGTGGTGTCGATCACACAAATTTGAATTTAAACCTTATAATAATAAGGTTTAATATGAAGTACGTGTTAATAATATTATGTTTAAATTTGACTATTGAAATTAATTAATTAAAATAATACTTTTTAATTAATTAAAAGTATACTTAAGTTCAATAAATTTTGTATTACTTAATGATATATTACTATAATAATCCAGCTAGTTAAAATCTACGTATACCTACTATTTAATAAGTTTTGTTCACATGGCTTTATCTAATTCTGTAACAAACAACCAAAATAGTACTTCACATTAATTACATTAAAATTTACTTACTTTAAAGTTTAATTTTTTTTTTATTTTTTTTTTGTAAGTATTGGTCTATAAATAAGCTTGTACATTAAATGCAATATCCATCATATCCTGTTGTCAATACTTTAAACGCTGGCTTCTGTAATATCCGGGCGTTTCAGGCAAGCGTGTTTCACTATTATTATTGTCATAATATTATGAAGCGGGTTTAAACCTTTGTAAAATCATATAATTATTTTATAAAAAATCAGCAAGTACGTGTACCATTTATTACTAGCTGAAGAAAGTGTTGACTGGTTAAAAAATACACGAAAATACTTAAACATAACAGGGGAAAAAACTTAAAAAAGCAATATTGACTCGTTTTATTTAGCGTTTGCACTTTATAATACTAGCTGTGCTCCGCGGTTTCACCCGCGTGGCTCCGCTCCTGTTGGTCTTAGCGTAATGATATATAGCCTATAGCCTTCCTCGATGAATGAGCTATCTAACACCGAAATAATTTTTCAAATCGGACCAGTAGTTCCTGAGATTAGCGCGTTCAAACAAACAAACAAACTCTTCAGCTTTATAATATTAGTATAGATACTATAATACATTTTATAATTACATCATCAGATACAAGTACATCTGCAATTTATAATTTATAAATTGCTTCTAAATGATTTCTGGGGCTCTATTTACGTTTTCGTGTTTTATGTGATGTGTCATTTACCTATTACTCTATACAGGGTGTAATCGTTAAGTGTGCACAAGCGATTATTCCGTAACTATTGCAGATATCAAAAAACTTTAAACTGATATCGAAAGTACTTAACCTAATGAGTAAAATGGCCATAATAAATATTTAAAAATAAAACGAGAAATAACCAAAAATGTTACATTAAACGCTCCCATACAATTTATTTCCCATACATTTTGTATTCATAGTAGATTTTCGAAGTGACGTCCTTATTGTGCAATACAATGAGGAGGTCTATTTACAGTTTCTAAATGAACTTCCCTCCAAATTTGCGAAGTAATTAAAGCAGAAAACCAAAAAAACAAAAAAAAGCTAAAATCTTTCATATTAAATGTATAGGTTGATCCAAAAGTAATGATAATTGGGTATTTCCTGTGCACATAAAAATATAAAATAAATGTTTTATGCTTGCTCATGTAATCACTAAGTTATCACAAAAAAATTATATCAACAGGCCACGTTTCCAAGTATTAACATTAATTTTAATGTGAACAGTGCTAGCCAGAATGTTTCCCGACGAAAAGAAGAAACAACGATTCGACATTTAGAGGGTGAATTTCTAAATTTTTAATGAGATCAGGATAATTTTTTGTCACGATTTGTGACCATGGGCGTTACCTGGGTTCACCATGTTTATGCTGAAACCAAGAAACAATCAATGGCCTGGATGCGAGCTTCCAAAGTGACGGTGAAGATTTTCAAAGTGAAAATTAGTGGGATAGATTAAAGCCGTAGTTTTTTAGGACGCTGAAGAAATGTGGAATATTTTAAGAAGGTAGCCACTACTACACATGGCTCTTACTACACAGACCAAATTAAAAGATTGCGGGTAGGTTAGTAAGAAAAAGAGACATGGCAAACTTCGGTCTTGAATGTTGGTTCACCAAGACAACGCACCAGATCACAAAGTCAGTTGCGATGGCTGCCAATCAAAAATCGGCATTGAAAATGCTTGAACACTCACCCTGTTTGTAAGATCTAGCTCCTAGTTAATTCTATCTCTTACCTTGGCACAAGAAACACCGTCGATACAAGAAATTTTAAGACGACAGCGAAGTGATGGCCGATTTTGAGGGGTTTTTGTAGATGAAGTCAAAGTTTTTTTTTTCTAAGTTAAGGAAAAAAAATATCGAAGTATATTATCTAGTTAGAAGACTATCTAGAGAAATACATAATTATTTTAACTGTAATGACCTTGTTTAATATTGATTATCATTACTTTTGGATCAACCCATGTACATGGGATATTCATATCTCATACTAAATGTATGGGAGGGTTTAAAGTTAATTTTTTAGATATTTCTCGTATTATTTTTAAAAATTTATTATGGCCATTTTACTCATTAGGTTAAGTACTTTCGATATCAGTTTAAAGTTTTTTGATATCTGTAATAGTTACGGAATAATCGCCTGTGCACACTTAACGATTACACCCTGTATATTAAAAACCAACAATTTATTAACACATTTAACAAGTTTTACTTGGCATAAACGGTACAAAGATAATACAGTTTCTTTCACAGGAAAACTGAACGGATTTTTTAGTCTAGTCTCCACCAATTCAATTAAAACCAACGTGCACTAAGTTGGTAAGCGCATTATTTGAGTACGGCAGAGTCCATCTGAATATTCATTAGTATGGGAATTTTACTTAGTTCCCACTGGGCTCAGGATCTGGGAAAACCGATAGATTGGTTTATCGAAGTGTTGATTGGTTCTTATTGTTGTATGTACGTACTATAAGTGCTGATCCTTTATAGATTCGTGTAAATAAAAATAATTACTATTAAAATATATAATAACTATGTTAGTGGTAAAGTAGTGCATTTAAATCTTACCCAAAATATTCGATTTCTATCGATTTCATCATTTTATTTTTTGGAATGATGATGATCTTTTATACAGGAATCATACAAATAGTTTATTGGATAAGAACTATCTAAAAAAAAGACGTGTAGCACTCGGGGACTGCCGCGGTAAAGCTATTGCATGCTAATTGCTATGCCTTCAAGCCACACCTCCGCGCCCGTCGGAGTGGGGAGCGTGAGGTCTTTCGTTATGCAATTTCTGGATTCGGTCCCCGCACTCAAGGCCCGCGATAGAAGCTATGCAATAGCTTTAATATGAACAAATTATGCCTATAAATATATATACTCTCTTTTTGTGTCAGGCGCTAAAAATATTCAGTCGGTATGTTTGATTTATTGATTGTGCCCACAATTTGGATAGCAATTATAACAAAATTAGTTTTTTGTTCAGTTTTTTAATCTATCGTTCATAAAAACTATAAGTAATTAAAATTTTTAATCAATCTATATTTCTATTCACTATTTTCATTTTCCTGTTGGTTGAGCCGACCAATCTCAAAACGCGTTTTTATTTCAAGCTAGCCAATTCATTAATACTGAACATCAGTATACTGTTAAAATTTCAGTGATATTGCACGAGATTTGGTGAATACATATTCGATGAGTAAATGTTGCTGGGAACAAAATGGATTAGCAAACAGGTGAAATCTTTAATCCATATCACAATATTCAAATATTTTTGTAATACTGAAAATGTAACAGTAAATTAAACAATACCTTATCAATACATGAAATATAAATAAATATTTATAGTTTACTATTACGTATGGGACGTATTACGTATTACGTATGGGACGTGCTCTGCGTGTGTGCTGAGCACAAGTGAAACTTCTTTGCCAAGCTTCATAGATACCCAAATCGTCGCCACTCCATGATGTGGGGGGGGGGGTATTACCATGCGCGACCTTGAAATTTTAATCTCAACACTAAAGAAGTTTTACTCCAATAAATGTAAAGTTAACTTATTTGAAGCCTGTCGATTAGATATAGATAATAAGTACAAAAATTTAAAATCTATAACTTGTTACAAACATATATACGAAACTACCTTTCCAATTTATAATCCATCTTTATTAAAATATAAGGCATCATAAATGTAATAGAGATAACGAGAGACGATAAATTAACTTGATCCTTAAATCCCTGGAAAGGTTTGCTTTACTTATTTTGATTGATTTAGATGTTTTATTACGACCTTCCTATTTGAACGATATTTTTGAAGGGGAAATTTATGATTCAAGATTGAGGAAAGGGAAAAAATGTTTACAACACTTGCACTTATATTATGTACCTGGGTTTTCTAAACATAACTCCCAAATGTCTGGCTTGCTATGCTTAGATAACCAGGCGTAGCAGTTACATTTCAAACTACCTACACATTTAAAATTATACATTATGTATGTTTATCAGCCATCTGCAGGTTACCATAACACAAGCGAAAGCTTAGTATGGGATCAGATCGTGCCGTGAGAATAGGTCCTGAAAAAAAATTTACCGCAAAAGATTAAAGACTAATATAAAATCCAACCCAACTACAACAATCAACCAACAATCCAACCTAATACGTCAAGAAAAAGGTTCTAATCATAAAGAACAAAACTAACTAGACCTTATTGTAAACAAGCTGCTTATAAACACATTTTTTAACAGATACCGTCACAACAAAAAGCTTCATCGGCCGGTATCCATTCCAGCATGCAATAAAAACATAACCCGACTTTCATTGCGCGATTTACAAAATCCTTGCATAGTTAAATCAATACTATATTTCAACGGCATTGTTAAAGCCCTGCTTTATCTGAACCTCGCATTTTCAGCATAGTATCGATGTCAGTATAGATTAATGTTCGACAAGGATAAAGCAGTCGAGTGAATAAATGTGACAATGCAATCTATAGCTGTAAATTCTTATTTACGTTTTCTGTATTATTCACGGATTTAGAATGTTTTGAACGCTGAATTGAATGATGGTTGTGTTATCGTTGGATGCAAACGGAATAACAATAATTGTAAAATTTGCATTTATTTATTTCTTGTTTGAACAGTTTTATATGTTACCATCATAGTTAAAATGTGATGTTCTATTATGCCTATTTTATGTTTTTGAGACATGGAACTGTACCTATATGAATTTTCAGCAGTCTGTGTGTGGGGTAAACAATTAGGTAAATGGAAGCACAATTGAATAATTATTGAAGAAAGCAATCTAACTAATACTATGTACTAATAATATTGTATATACATAAATGTAACCTTTTATTTAAGTACCTAGTAAGTCCTATAAAATTAAACTTAGTTTCTATGCGTTAATATTTCGTTATTACAAGTACGTACGTACGTAAATGGATACGTACTTAAATTATATGAAAATGATATCACGGAATACGAGCTTATTTAATAAAGTTGTAAATTTACTATCCGCAAAACTAACATTTTCATGGTATTAAGGTTACATAGGTATCGTAAAATACCGCATTCATTTCCAACTGCAACGATCCGTATCAAACTGTGTATTTATGGTTGCATTTTATTCAGTTATTTTATTCGTAATTTTTATCAATATTTATGTATCTTGTGTGCATATTTTATTACTCTGAATATTTCATATATTAAACATCAAGATGCTAGATCTTGATGTTTAATATATTGTAAATCATATTTTAAAATCATTTTGATAAATTATAGCGTACAGTTTAACAAAAAAATCTTTATTAGATCATTTGTTCCCACTGCAGAGACAAAGGTCAGCTTTGAAAATATCATAATCCGCTGGCCTAGCGCGGGACGGAAGATGTCATACATAAGTCTTTAACTTTTTCCTTCTCGGCCGCCGGTTTTTAACCATGCAAACTCGAACTCAAACATTTATTTATTCGATTAGACTTCTATTTATAAGAACTTTTTAATCGTCATAACAATATTTTTTAACATTTACCTCTGATTCGGAAAGAAGTATCTATGGAGAAGAACCGGCAAGAAACTCCACAGCTGCTCTTTAAAAATCATGTCAATATTACAATTTAATACATAGTAATTATATATAAGTAACTACATAATATAAGCCAAAGAACTGTCATGTGATTCCTACGCGACAAGCCTCCATGGATTTTCATCTTCCATATATTCCTTAACGCTGCAGCTGTAATAGGCTCTCGGAACTTAATACATGCCTTCATAATATTATTTTATTATCAGAAGCCTTAACCATTCAGGGACTGTTCTTGCGATCTGCTACATGATAACTTTATATTTTAATACGAATTATCTTTACAAAGTCAACAAGGGTGAAACGCGATGCCAGAAATAGCATGCAAAGACGACGATTATGTAGCTTCCTTACGTTTGCCCTTTCTTAGCACGTAATGCGAAATACGTGATTATACTGAATCTAAGGGCTTTATTTCCATCTTTGTATTAATTTAAGTTTTTTTAGATATTCATTTTTATCAACATTTGTATTGTATTTAGGCATATCAAAGAGAAGTGTAACCGCTTTTTTATAAGACGTATTAAAACTTCATCTAATTTGCATCTACGTGATCGATTAATGTTGAGTAACTTACTTTTTTTTGTTCATTATATTTACCTATGTAAAATAATAAAGAAATAATACTTTATCGACAAAATATGATCACTCATATATTTTCACTGCATAAAAGCGTTTAGAAGAGCAATTAGAGATATCTAAGAATAGATCAGTGAATCCCAAAATAATTGTCCTGGAATGGAAATTCTCATATTATATAACCTTAGGAATAGCTCTTACAGAATTTACCCATGTCGTACGTATATATTATAGCAGCAAAGCCCACGCTTGTAATACGAGCTTACCTTGTACAGTTACCGCTGCCTAATTCGCGTATAAAATTTCTCAACAGCAATACTTTTAGTTTTTCCAACAAATCGTCTCTGTAACTGTGCCATTTTAAAGCATAAAACGGATTTAGGCGTTCGAGCGTTCGTTAGCCTGTATTAATTGGCTTAGCGAGCTTTTGCTTTTAAAAGGACAGCAAATCGCGTCAAATTAATGAAATTTGAGCGTTTTCATTTAATTTTTGAGCTTGTTTAAATGCAAATAAATCTTTTAAAGACGCTGGTTATTTTAACTGACGTAATTTAAATGAAGATGATGAATACTATAGAAGTTTCTTAGAAAAGCTTGAAACTTTTTATAAGTGGAAGCCAAGTGGAAGCATTTAAAAGCAACATACGATTATAAAAATACTTTAGTATGGTTTAAAAATAATTTACAAGCTTATAAGCTATATTATAATCCACGACTTTAAAAATACAGCAGTAATATGTATTAAAATTTGTTTATAAATAACTTATAAGTAAAATAACTTATAAATAACTTATACGTACTAGAACAATAAATATAATTTTATATATTGAAATATTAGAATATTGACTATACAATCTCACGGTCTTTATAGTCTTGCGGTGAAAGACATAATATTATTAAATATCGTTTTTGTTTCTGGTAATAATAATTTATCCTTTTGATTGAACACAATACATTCAATTTCATTTAAAGGGGATCACTACTACTATAACACGCAACGTCATAATTTTGAATAGGTACACCTAATTTCTACTCCACTGTACCTGAAATTTCATTCAGAATATTACGTCATAACATTGAACGTAATACCAAAAGGAGTAGACGATCTATGCAATATAGCGTGATTTATTACTCGTAATACAAATCGATACGCATTACCAATTACCGTTGTTCTCTGTATATCAGGTGTTCGCTGATGCTCCATTGTTTGCCATTTCACTTCAGTGGGAAACGTACTTACCGTCTATTATTAACGCTTGGTGCATGTATAATCCCATTAATCCTGTAGATATGAACAAAAGCGGTCCGTGTTACCTTTTAATGATTTTCTTCTGTAGTGACATAATATGTCAATAGGGAGAATGTTCTGTAAGGAATTACATTTTTAGAAAACAGAGTTATAATCCATACTAATAATATTATAAATGCGAAAGTAACTCTGTCTGTCTGTCTGTTACTCAATCACGCCTAAACTACTGAACCAATTTTCATGAAATTTGGTATGGAGATATTTTGATACCCGAGAAAGGACATAGGCTACTTTTTATCCCGGGAAAATGACGCAATCCCGGAAATTCCTCGGGAACGGGAACAATGCGGGTTTTTCTTTGACTGCGCGAGCGAAGCCGCGGGCGGAAACCTAGTTTGAAATAAAAAGAGGAAACAAAATGTTCACACAAACGCACACACACACACACACAATAAAACCAACATAAAACCAGGTCTCTAGGTCAAAAATTAAAAAAACATCCAAGTTTGAATATCCTCCAATTAACAAAATATAAACTTATCCTTTGAACTTAGCTTGATGTATAACCTACCAAAACAAATAGATATAAACTAAAAAATGCTTAAGCAATAACCT
The DNA here is from genome assembly GCF_061535455.1 of Colias philodice. NCBI lineage: Eukaryota > Metazoa > Arthropoda > Insecta > Lepidoptera > Pieridae > Colias > Colias philodice. The sequence continues at coordinate 6,481,904 of NC_143095.1, read as the reverse complement.
CTATAGTTCGTTACAGTTTGACGCAACATATCGGACAAACACTCCAATCAGGAACACTTGTTTGCACACACCGCTGACAAATTGAACAGATCGGATCTACTTTCATGGGAATCTACTCATTACTGCTGTAAGATTAGGGGTTATAATCCTGCAGAGTGTATTCTGTACTGAACTAAACGAAAATTTATCGCGAGTCTGTGATAAAATTGATTTGACAATTGGCGCGGTTGATCTACCTGCTTTAGCTACTAAAGGAATGAGGGAATTTTTTCTGGTTATGTTTAGTATTGTTTATAATGGACGTGAACTTGCCACTCTAAATTACAATGCAAGCATGATATATTATACTGTTATCATTAATAAACATAACGCATAAAAGTGTCTTAAGCATAAAAAAATCCTAGATAAGTCATAAGTGGCACGATATTATTGTTGAAACATTTTCTTTTCGCCCATAGTACTACACCAAATTGTTTCATGGTAATGAACACATTATAAAGCTTCAAGACTACGGAAGTCAGTTACATGTCATAGCAGAAGAAATAAGAAATAGTATCACGTACTTGTGCACAGATTGTAACTGGGCTTGCGTGCTATAACTGCCGTTTAGCCAATAAACAAGCGGAATTAAACCTTCGTGAAGAGTTTATTGACGTCGTGAAAGAAGTTTAGTAGTTTAAAATGTTTAAATGAGTTGAAGTTGTAGAGAAGGTTGTGTAAATGTAAAATCCCAAGAAATTTAAGTACTTACAAAGCAATAAAAAGCAGAAAATTAACAAAAAAGAACAAGAGATACGATTAGAAGGCTAGAGAGTGATACATGGGCTACTTTTTACTGCAAAAACATCTTATTCACACTGAAAAATCTAAATGAAATCACTCTGAAATATATAGCTAGATTCTGATAAATGGTACTAAATTAAATATGTGACATCTAAGACTGCTACTGTTAATTTTTCTTTGACTACGAAGGCGTTGCCACGGGCGGAAAGCTAGTTGATTATAATTATGTTACCATCAATCGACGTGTCTGCGGTTTGCTCATTTACCTTCTCCTACCATAAAATAAACTCCACGACTTGTTGTGAATACAAATTCACACCCTTTGTTCTCAACAATGAATGTTTTATATAATTATTCTTATCACGAGATCTAGAGTACACGCTGATGTAAAATTCCGTGTCAATTCCGGAAAATTTGGATGGAGTTTTAAAATTTAATGAAGCCGGGAATTACTTATCATTAAGGTTTTTAATTTGACAACAGATTTCAGTAAAATTTTGAGGTATTTATCAAATGAAATTACTGATGATACTTACGTAGAAGGATGAATAGAAAAAACATGCTTGCTTTTGCTTTTGGTATTTTTTTTAGTGTCATATAACAAACATGTATCTAAGAATCACTTATGATGATGACAAATAATAATTCATTATTGCCAAAATAGCTAGTTTAGTGGCCGTATGATTTGTGGTAATTGTTTCAATATAATTGAAATGTATTTCCCGCTATGGCGTGTCGGGAATAGCCTCGGTTATTGCGAAAAAAGATTATTTTTAATTTGTGGCTTGTCATTAAAAAGTGCGATTTTCTATTGTTACAGAGAGAGTACACGGGTAGAAAGATAGCAAAGCTTAAAGCTTAGTGCATATCAAATCAAGCGGTTTTCTTCTCTGTTCTTATTGAGCAAAAATATATTATTTTATAATTACGTAACTTGTCTAGGTTACTTAATGATGATAAAATTGTTATGTAACAAACATTCATGTTACCTTGTTTCGCATTGAAAAGGAACTCGTTACCTTTGTTATCCGATGTAATAAAAGTTTTCATGATAATACCAAAAAAATCAAGATGCAATTTTATTATTCTTATATATTATTTATTAAGGATTTCTTAATTTATTGATCTAATTTCATACTATATACACAACATGTATGTACTAAATAAAAATTTTAAATGTACTAAATAAGAGTCCTAAAAGACATAGGTACTGTAGCGCTTTCTAGAGCCCTCAAAATTTCCTTTGGCAGCACTAATTAATACAAGTACTTATCAAATTAGCCAACTTGAACGTGTTCATCAAGACTCTTTAGTTGGTACGAAACAATTTTAAAACCATTTTGCAGTTCATTGCTCTTTTTGGTATGCTGATGATAGTTTTTATCTGTTTAAAGTAGCAATGTAATACGTTCATAGAGGACGTTCGTACTTAAGAATTCTGTAGGCAGACGATACATGTATACCTTCTATTGAAGTATGAAGGTGAATATGTAAATATTCATAGCCATTTATTAAATGGCACTTAAAACTTTCAGACAGAGGCTTCAAACAAAAGGCTTAATGAAGTGTAACATAATAATACTTATAAATGACTTATAACAAAATTTTATAGAATAGATTAGAATATTTCTTTATTCCTATAAAAAATACAGTTATGCACACACATGAAATAAAACTGTTTACCACGAAAAGACGTGTATCGTGCAAGCATTTGGTAAAAAATAAAGAACAGAAGTCAGTTTTATGCAATTTTAAGAATTGCTTAAGGAAGATTAAAACTTAATTCTCTTAATAAGTTATATTACTTACTAGAAAAGAGATGACGCTAGACGATCTGTGACTATAGATAGCGCTGTCATTGTTTCACACTGGAAATAATACTGCTTTAAGGAATCATTGTACAGGGGCAGGAAGAAAAAGCTTACAATAAAGGTACCTACTTTCTTTTCCCGAGTCGAGTTCTCGTCTCAGAGGCCAAGACCCACTTTGGGGCTTCAGCGCAATAAGTAAGTACTTTCTTTTCCCGGGTGTTTAAAATTAATAGTAAGTTCCCTGGACACATAGCCAATTGAAAGTAGATTGGAATTGTATTATTTCCCCGGCGAATTCTGCGTATTATTTGATACTGATTGCCACTTTATAATGCACGCTATTTATTTATTGAAGGGAAGAAAATAAAATTCGATGGAATCGATTTTCGATAACGTTTTATCAAAAATATTTTAAGTTAACTGTTCCGCTACGCTTTCTGTGCTTTTGTTGATAATCTCGCGATCTATTAGTGTTTCAAGGCGTATTAGTACTGAAATTTATTTAAATGCATTAAGTTGGTCTAGTAGTGCAAACAAATGCATCCTGTCATCCTATATGTAAATAATACAAATGTACTAAGGGAAAGTTGCTCCACTTAATTTTTAAAAATTAAATCATTCGTATGCATAATTTAATATTCGTAATAAGTACCAAAAATGACAATTTGAAACAATTTTCGTGAAAATTACACCGGGTGATTTTTTTTTATCAGTACACAAAATTTGCGAATACTTTCTATTGATATCTTCAACTTCATGTTTATATAACTGATCAACTTTTACAAAGAAATTTGGACGAAACATAAAAAAAAAATAAGCTTTCCATACAAAATGCATAATCAGTTTAACTAATAAAACGGATAAACAAATTTTGTATATAATAAAAAAAATGTAATGTTTGTGTTAAAAAATTATTAAATAGAAAAATACGCAAATGAAAACAAAAGATATTTATTTCTGACTAGCTTCCGCCCGCGACTCCGTCCGCGCGGATGTCAGTCTTCGCGTCTTCTACAGATTTATTATATTATGTATAATATATAGATTTATATTGATAAACCTAATAAATCTTTTGCTAGCATTCTGATGCTTTATCGGTTGCACTGGATTTATCTCTTTTTTTTCAATCGCTTGAATGATATAGGATGGGTCCTTGATGGACATCGAATGCTGAAGTCTCGAATGAATCAATTCTGACAGTAGGCAATTTATGTAAAATCTTGATAATGGTCCATCATTTTATTTTGCCTAAACGTTACATACTTTTTTATATATTCTATTTTTAACGAATGATTCACTCCAGTCCAAACAGCAAATAAGCAGACTTCTGCTTCTGCAACGTTTAGTTGTCCCTGAATTTGGAAAAAATAGTCATGATTCTTATCTATGACAAAAGTGTTATTTTTTGCATTGTATTTCAAATATTAAATTTTTTTTAACCGCATCTTCCGCATTCATGTCTTTTGCCGGAATTAGACATTTAACTTCTACTAGTCCCATATTCCCTTTTTGATATGGGAGTGTATAAAGTAAATTTTTTAGATATTTCTCGTTATACTTTTAAAAAGTTATTATTGTCATTTTGCTCATTAGGTAAAGTAATTTCGATATCAGTTTTAAGTTTTTTGATACCTGCAATAATAACGTCATAATCGCCTGCACATACTTATCGATTACACCCTGTATACAATCCACCATCCACATTCATAATGTTTTCCTGTCCTCCTCTCCTTTACGCTGTTCACCGATACATTTTAAATGAGTAAATCTGCTACCACTGAAGGATGTATCATTGTGATCAGCAAATTTTCACCACTGTTGTCGATTATTTGTTTTTCATTTTTAATCAACAATTGGGAATCATCAGTTTTGTTTTTTGCAGATTGGTGATGTACCCTAACAATACGTCGAAAAGGGAAAGCATCAACGAATTATCGTTTTCGTCCTCTTTTTTTATTCTTCGCGTCTCTGTTACTTGTGTTTGTTTAGTTCTCAACACCCACTGAATTTTCTATGTTATTGTGATCTTCCATTACATCTGAGTTTTGATGATGTGATGATAATCCATTCGTTTTAATATTGGTACTTAGAGTTGGTAGACTAAACTAGAAATGGCGGACTAAATTTGTCAGCGCGTCTGTAAGATCAGAATATAAAACCAACATCCTGTATTTAAGTTACAAAATTAATAATCAAACAAAATGCCGCTACGTTGAAAATGACTAGAAGAAAAAATTAAAACACCTCGGATCAATTTTGGAGTAAACAAATCATTTTCCCCGTATGGGGATTTCCCCGGATGAACTTAGGAAGTTCAAGTTCTCAATACAAGTTTATTATATTTATTTTATTAGTTTTATTATATTTCGTATTTTTCAAACGAAAAATAAACATTTTTGGAACTTCAAAAAAATTATATTATAAGAAAATTTATGAGCTTACTTTAGTTTTAAAGAAATATACATCCCTTTACTGACACCCCGTAAAATAAAGAAATTGTTGCCAATCACCTTTGCAATCTATTTGGTTTCATTAACTTTATGTTCGAAGATAATTTTTTTTCTAGTAGTTACACGCGTATTTTTTTCGTTTATTTTCCATATCGAAATCAAATGTTTAAAAATACGAATATTTGCACAAAACTAATATAAAAATAATCAATTAACAAAAATATTAAATTTAATGAAGTAGAGCAACTTTCACTTCGGTATGAAGGAAAATCGAGCGTAGAGCACACGTCAGAACGCTCCGGCCCAAGGAGCGCGACTAAAGAAATTCGCTAGGATTTTTCCTAATTATTTTAAATATTTTTTTAATATTTAAAGAATTATCAAAATTAAAAAAAAAAAATTTAAAGGATTAATACTCATTGGTCTTCAACCAACTCGAATAAATTAATGGAAAAAATAACTTTTAGCAGTATTTATCAATAGATTTTGTAAGGCAAAAAATGGGAAATTTAATGAATTTATAACGTTCTAATTAAGAAAATCATAAGTTTTTCGGCAATTGTATTCAGCAGTTTTTAATAACGACTATATAAGGATAATAATGCGCTGATCAGATTGTGTAAATTGTAATCGGTTGCAACGTAGTGAGTGCACAAAGTTAGCTCGAAATGTCTTTGGGGGAAAGAGACTTATCTTGAAGGCCTGATTAAGGTAACATAAAGTAACTTTATAAATGTGTAAAAATTCACGCGCATTGCGTATATAACACTAATTGATAAACAAGAAAAAAAAATTCAGTTTATCATTTCATTAGCCGGGAAAAAATTGTCAAATAACTTGTTGAAAACGCAATTTTGCTAGACTGCAGCCTTAAACCAAAAACAGCAGAATAATTAATTGACAATACTAACAGTATTTTCATGTATTGTTGTTAATTAAAGTATACAATGGAAATTATTTATGAAACATAAATAGTTATTAAAAAATAAAATATTAATTAATGGCACTACAAATTGGTCTTAGGTTATATAAAACGGGCACTGAAAACCAGCGAAGGTTATATAAGCGCCGTACAAATAGAATGACCTACTTTTTATAAGGGATGCTTTGACATACTTTTATTATTAATTATTTTTATTTAGAAAGTATTTAAATGTTGTAAATGCCTATAGTCTGTTCATATTTTATTTGCTGTTAACATATTTTTATTTCCATATTATCATGATATTTTGTTTATGTGTCATGCTATTGATGTTATTTTGTTGAGTAAAATATTTATTTTGCGTCTTTTATACTTAATACAGTAATTTTACTATATATTTTATATGTATCATTCCCATTGCAATATTGTAGTGATGGCAATATACGTTCAAATTTGTTATTAGAAATTCTGATGACAAAAACATAAAAAATAGTACCTACTTGAAAACGCGCTTGATAATCCTACATTAATACCATCTGAATTGCTCCCATAAAGGAAGGATGGAAATGGCACACAATAGAATTGGGAAGAATTGAATTTTCAGTAAAACGGAATACATCGGGATTATTGCAATGACATAAAAAACAGAAGGCACAAACATCAATAGTCATTGCTCGCTCACCGGCTTAATTGTGAGCGATTGCTACTGAATAAACGAAAATGCTGTTCGATTCAATTGCTTCTATACAATCGCTTATGTCTTCCAAATGTGTAGGAGAAGTTATAAATCGCAATAAAGGAATCGATTCTTACACAAACACCTTTAAGATTGCATCTGATTTACTTATTATTGTCATATTATATTGTGTATATTTTTAAAGGCTGTCGAGTGTCGAATCTGTGTTGCCTTCTCGAATGTTCTGTCACCATGGACATCATCAGACTCATTTCGGCAATAGTTTCATTATTCAATCTCATTGTTCGCTCATCAATGTATATTATGATTAATTGCATCAAACTCAAAAATATGTCTCATGTAATGAAATCATCAAAAGATCACCAAACCGCACGTTACTCAAAACATAATAAACTTTATATGGATTCATCGTTTATTTCCATTATTTTAAAGACAAAGCGAAGACGCATAAGAACAAAGATCTGCAGAATAATTCGATCACTTTGAGATGTTCTCCGCGCTCTTCACAAAGGAAAACGGAATCAAGGTCCAATGGAGTATAAACCGTTGTTGCTCGAATGAAATTTTCTTTTTAAATAATTGCTCGTGTAATATCCTCTGTTGGACTACGGGACTATGAAAACACTAAATGCTGTCATGTAATTGAAAAAACGTTTAAGCTTTACGCTCCCTCATTGAAAAAGTATGTTGAAAGTATCTAAATAATAAGCAGTTAGGTGAAATTGGATTAAATATTAGTCAAAATTGTGGGAATAGAATAAGTAATACTCTACCTCATAACTGATCTAATTTCTAAATGATGTTTTTTAAAGTTCTTCAATAAATGAATGCGCTATATCCTACCAATGTGATCCATAATTGCGTGCTGCTTTATATAAAACTTATATTTATATAATATTATGTTGGAAAACATTACTTCTATACCATTTTATGTGCATATTATTCCGTAGAACACCTCACATCTGAAGGGGTAAACACGGGCCATCTTTTGCATACTCCAAACATTCTGCAGCATAAACAAGGCGGAAATTCGAGCAAAGCATTATCTGGTGAACTTCTAGTTATAAAAATAAGGTTGTTTTTAAACCTGTAAACCTGTAGAGACAGAATAGTGAATTAAAATTATAAAAATGCATTTTTAATGGTCTTTAGAACAAATTTTTATGAATTTGTGTTCGTGCGTTTTTAATAACTGTATAATAATTTGAAATGCAGTAAAACAAAAAATAAAGGTAGCATACTTATCAAATGTTTGCTTCGATTTAAACAAAACGAATTTTAAGCAACAAACTAAAGCGAAGCAATAAAGGCCCAACACAAGACTACAATAAATAACAATGGAATCATAAAGCTAACAAGGTGAATGAAACCCAGAAAAAAATGTAAGGCACAAATACAGCAAAGAAATGTAATGGACCATTCTCAACATAGATTTAAGACGTCGACATTAAGTTGGTAGCGTGCAGGCCTGGGCTCTAATGTTCACGGGACTCGAGATTGCCAAGTTAATAGAGGTTGCGAATTATATGGGCCGTGTCAACGTTTATATTGAGGTGGGCATCTTCATATGATTTGCGGTTTCCGTCAATTATTGCGGTTCAGATCAAATGCGGATTATCTTATTTATATTGTTATGTTGAAGGTACCTATTCTTGATTTTGCTCTGTATATTGCAGTGTAGTAGTGGTAGGTTAATATTGTAAAATATCCTTATCAAATATCCTCCTTGGATATTCTTTATTTTATTGTGTTATGATAGCAAATATTAGTTGGATTGATATGAATACATTACATGACATTATCAAAATATCACTGCCAATATTAAAAAGGTACTTAAAGCCATTTATTTATCTTCCACCAATTCCATAGCCTATGGTACAAACAGACACAATGTGGAAGGTAGGCTAAAGCTTAACACAAAACAATTGTAGGCATACATCATTTTGTGTTAATCTTTAGCCTATATGCGTTCCCACTACAGGCCATTATGACCAAGCTGGCCAAGTGCGAGTAAGTAGATATCACACGTCAAGTGATCGTTATTATACTGTGTATTCACTTCAATTAAATATTTTCATACAAACATTTTACCGCAGAGTGTGTGAGACAGCCCTAAGCATTGACATACGTTACATGCTTGAATGCAATGTTACATCGTGTGGTTAGGTGTTACAATAAGCTTGCGGTGGCTGTTCTGTCTTCTCTGTAGTAAATTACACTGTGAATTTGTTTGTATCATTCAAGTTAAACATCTCTCTTGAACTTGATGCATTCTGCGTTTTGGTAAACGAAGGTTTCGGTTAACGAAAGGATGCTTTAATTAAAGAAATAGAAAAATGCCCACCGGGATAATATTATGTTTATTTATTACTGTCATTAAGTTTTGCCGTTATCCAAAGTCACCGTAAGAACGTAAAAGCAGTTACAGTGCATATTTTAAATTCATCTATCAAACTATATTGAACGAGTTCACAAAAGAATATCTGTGTCGCTTTACAGAAACGCAATAGCAAAACGTTTTGATTGGTAGATCCGATCTCTGCAAACTCGATTCGGTATCTCGTCATCGGATCAGAGTTTTAGAAATTCGAATAAAAATATTCGCTGCACCATGATATATTGGACGTGGCTATGTTCGCGTTTACGCATCGACGCCTTTTATTTCAAACATTCAACAATCAAAATGTCAGTTGGTGTGACGTCACGGTGCAACGAATGGCTCACAAAAGTAATAGCTTTAATTACCTTCCAGCATTGGATTACACTGGCCAAATGAAAGCGGTGGAATAGGTGAATAAAAAAACATTTAACGCACCGATTTGTGTGATTTTTTACATAATAAGTAAATTTATATATCAGTTATTTTCATATAACCTTACTATTGAAATAATGAATTTCTGCAAAAAAGCCCTTGTTTGCAGCTTAAAGAGCTTTTCGTTTTTATTTCATTATTTTTAACAATCTCGCTCCCGCCCATGAAGTTTTAAATAAGGCTAACAAGAAATGACCAGAAATAAAAAGTTTGAGGAATGTTTTTCAACTTTATCTACCGCTTGCCTAGTTAAATCACTTATTTTGATATTATTACGTATAATATTGCTTCATTCTTAATAAATAGGTTACGTGTACAGAATTCGGTTTTGCGGTATACAGATATTAATTAAATACAGGCCGGAACTACCAGCTTGCCAGCTACTATCAAATGTGAATTTAAAATGGCCCTCAAATTAATATTTAAATAAATGTTTAAGCTGAATAATTGTAGTTATTTTGTTGAAAGTGTTCGTCGATAGATTTTATTACCGCTATAATGGTAAACATTGTGCGAGATGGAAATCTATGTAAATAGGTTTTCCTAGGTTACGTTTTCCTAAGCGGGTACAAAAACAATAATTATTTGATAAAATACAGAACCATTCATATCATAAGCCCCACAAACGGATATTGGATCGGAAAATATAATATGACGTATTAAATTGAACTTTTGATAATAATGTTTTGAATACTTATATCAAAATTTGGAAAATTTTACGGTTTAAACAAAGAATGCGAAATATTTCATAGTATTGTATGGGAATATTAAGAACATAGGTATATTTAGATACTTATTACAATTTCTTAATGGTATTATTGCCTAAGGACACCATGTACAATTTATATACGATAAATATTTCGCAGAGAGTAACCAAGTAATGATATTATTTGTGGAAATTTATAACGATGCTCTTAATAAATAACAACGTTACTTGTTGAGCAAAAATGATTGATTGAATATACAAGCCAGCCATTACTTGGAACTCAAATCGAAAAGAAAGTATGTTTAAACATTGTTAACATGACATATCATTAAGAGCTAATACATTACCTATGGCTAGATATCTTAGAAAAATACTTAGACTAATAAGCAAACACTGCAGCTATCCCAATATTTTTATTTTTTTATATTAATTTTTTTTTATCCTCATATTATAAATACGAAAGTTTGTGAGGATGTATGTTTGTTATTTTTTTTACGTAAAAACTACTGAACCGATTACAATTAAATTTGGTATGTAAGTAGCTGAAGACCCAGAATGAGATATAAGGTACCTTCCTCTATATATTTTTGATAGTGAGGGTTTTTCTTTGAAAACGCGGGCGTAGCCGCATGCGGAAATCTAGTATTATTATAACTTTATATATACTGACCATCGTGAAGTGATAATACTTATTAGGAGCAGTATCTAACTGCTTCAGAATTACAATGACTTTATATGTTATTGTATTTATGTGTTAACCCTTTGCGTACTTCCTCGAATGAGGCATAAAAGTTAGGCAAAGTCGAAAAAAGATCTACAAATGGTCGTGTTTTGAAACTCAAACTGGTCAATATTCAGGGGATGTTAGGGCAGGAAATCTAAATAAACGGATTAGAAAGGTTTTCCGTAATGTATGCTGAGTAGCTTTGTTTTGTCGCACGTGTGTTGGTTCGGAAATACGAGATCTCATTACGTACAGCGGCGAATGTATTTATTATCATCCTATTTCAGGTTACGGGGTGAAATGGCGAATGAAACGCTTGTTGGTTTCGTGTGGCTGAGTAATGTTTAAATGAATTTAACTACGGGAATAAACGTGTTAATTGCTTTTCGGTAATTGGAAGATTTTCTTGTTGATAGGTAACAAGTTATGTTATGCATATTACTTCGTGTTTTTCGTTTGCCTTCATTTTTGTACCAGATATCAGGGCGAGAGAATCCACTGTGAACAAAATAAGATAATAATATTCATTACTTATTATAAACAATTTACAAACATGTTAGGTAATTATTTTTGCAGAGGATTTATAGCTGTTGTGAACTCTATTTTTTGTTTATTCTTATATTATAATAAGTCACACGATAAGTTCGTTAACACTTAAGTCCGTTTACTGATAGGATCGGTTTTTATAAAACATACATGTTAAAAGGTAACAAATGCCTAACTTTGAAATGTGTAGAACCTCAAATGTGATTGGAAATCAAATTAATTATATTGGAGCATACAATTAATTTGTTCCCAGTTTTAATTAGAAGTAAGAATCGTTAAGGAGATGGACCCAAATAAAACAATTGGTTTCGAGTCCCATCTTCCAAGAAAAATACCAACATTCCGATACTATAATAATGTATTGATAGGATTATGAATGAATTATTCCAGTAATCTTCTTCCTTATGGTATAAATATTAATAATGAAAAATAGCATCCTCAATAAGGAAAGTAGTTGTCCGATTTAGGATTAGCTGCGCTTTAAGCTTCTAAGTCGGCTGGACAGTTTCAATCAGGATTTTTAGAATGAAATAGTATAGAGGATACATAGACTAAATAATTAATTTAAGAATTTAATGTATTTAGGAATATATAGTTCATGACCCGCTCCATTTCAAAAATTGAGCAGTAGGTAGATAGAAAGCAAGGAACCAACCACATCGCATGTTGTGTTTACATATAAGTGTTTTTTTTTACATTGACCTTATAATTTTGTATGTGAATTTTGATATTTTATATGTAATGCAAACAAACGTTGGTATGCCAAAATAAATAAATAAATAACATCATTGAGTAGATCATGACAATCATTTTATTGTAGAGCGAACATCACAAAGAAACCATAAACGTGTGAGCCAATGGTTTAATTACTCGGAGGAAGAGATAAAATAAAAAACCTAAAGAAAAGACTGACAATTATTAACGACGTTCTAAATTTTTAAGGAAATAATATCTTGAACTTTATGCGCGGTTAAAATATCCCAGTTCAATAGATAAATTATAGGTACCTATCTATTTTTTAATATTTCATTTTCATACTTTATTTCGTGTTCAAATATTGCTGGAATATTGCTCTTTTGTTTCAATCAAATGTATTTAACTGAATTAATAAATTTATATAAAAAAGCTTAATAAATATCACGGCAAATTGAACCTAGTAGCTAGGTGGGGAATTTTGTGGCAAAAGCACACACGTATTTCTAATTCCCAGAAAATAGAATACAACTTTTATGTCTGCTATGATACAATTGTTGAAAGAAAATCTGCAACACCTAATTAAATTACTAAAGGAAATGTAATTAAATGCGATTGCTCCTGGGAAATCCGTGGACGTGGTCAGGCATTCCTCTAGAGATCTGATTTTCTATACAAGTCTAGCATTAAATTAAAATAAATGTACAAAGAATACTTGAAATGGTTTGGAATCTCGCATTTTATTATATTTTCACGTAATCTCTTGATTTAATTTTATGAATATTCCTTTTGAATTGAAGCTTCTTGTTTCTTTCTGTTCTAAATTAATTTGGCTAATTTACGCTAAGTGAATTTCAATGTCCGGTGAAATGTATTGAAACATCACAAACGAAAAATATGCATGAAATAAATGGACTAGCTTGAATCAGAAGACTAAAGCGGTTTTTTATTTTAGAAAGATTCTATAATTTCTCTTAATTTATTGTAAGAAACTCTTGAAAAAAGTGTAGTGTTGATCGCTACCTAGCTATAAGGCCACCGTTTGTACATACATTCCTCTTATTCTGTGTTCTTTATGAACGTCTATTTCTTGTGTGTAATATATATGATAAAATAAATAAATAAAAATAGTGTAAAATAATAAATATATATAGTTACTGTGTTAGCTAAAACCACCTATAACTATACGTGATCAGGAGCCCCGTTTGAATATAAGGTACGCAAATAATGTGAAGAGCACTTCTTTGAATGGAAAAAGCGTCAAAGGAGATAAGAAAAATAATATTTGTGCGAACAAAATATGTGCGAGAATTCAAGTGGTTATTGGTCATATATTTTCGAAGGCTACATTGAAGCATAAGTACAGATAATCTTCAAACAGATTTGCTTAGGTCACCGCCGCTGTTGATGAAGGTTTTAATGCTTTACTAGATATTATAATACGTCGATTTATAAAAAAAATATTTATCCTAGTTTATATTTATAACTTATGTTTTAAACTACAATGCCAATTATAATTATTGCTTATGTAAGAAGAAAGGAGCTATCAAATAAACAGCGGTTTACATTATTATTTTAAAACAGTGAAATTTGTAACACCAATGGTTGAGTTACAATGAAATATTCCAGTTAACTGTTAAGCTTTTAAATACAAACACTCGCGTAAATTCAGACACAAGAAAAAACTATTTCGTCATACCATTATGCCTCCAATACATCGGCTACGCCAGAAAACCTGTATTAAGTATAATATAATATTCAATTTTTTCTAGTGAAACTAAAATATAGGATGATATCGAGATTAAAGTATTGCACACTAGACAGGTTTAGATTTCTGCTATTTCAATTATCTTGTATGTCTTGTTTTCTCGTAATTTCAATTGTCTTACGCTACTACGTCTTTGAAATATTCATTTTAAATAGTTACGCTCGTTTTTTTTTTCAAGATAATCGGTTGTAGGAACAAGAAGAAAAACATCCATTACCTTTGTACAGTTTTCTAGAGAGCTATTTGTAAGAAAATGATAACGATCTGAATAAAAAAAACATTATTTAAATCCTTGTCTTTCGCATGTTACTATAGTTTTACTTAATCTGTTACAAACCTCGTTGGAATTTCTTCTATACTTTGAATTTTAAGTGCATATAGCGATATTCACGTTACATATAAATTGCATTTTATACTTGTCGGAGAATTTAAATAACTCTCCATAATTAATTATAATTAGGTAGATATGTGAAATAATATTAAATAATGACTCAGTGCGCACACCTTGCGCGGTCGATGGTAGTACCGAGACTATATCATCGAGCTACTGACTCAAGGAATATAAACCATAGCATGGCCCGTAAGCCCATGCATTTCATATCAATTCAATATCGACATTATGTTGTACACAATAGAGTACATTATAATAGGAAGGTATAGCCACATAACAACTACTCTGTTATGATTCTCTCACACGGCCATTCTGACAACGAGCGCGTTCTCGCGCGAACAATTCGACAAGTAATTTTGCAAATTACTTACTGCGTTGTTATTTCATTTGTTGTATTCAAACTCTTTTCCCTTCACGGTTTGTAACTTTTCACACCGACTCACAAATTATTACTCATCATCGTCATCATCGGCGATATCAACAACTGCTACTGTCGCCTAAAGGCGAAGCTTTGAATGTATTGTGTGTGTTTATTATATTGTAAGTGTAGAGCTCTGAACAAATACTGGAACTACATGCAGCGCGGTGCCTGACATGTACTGTAGTCACATGAAGCGCAATGCTTCGCACAAAATCTGGAACTACATACAGCGCGGAGCCTCATATGTACTGTGACTACAAGGAGCTTAAAGCTACCCACAACAACTGGAACTACATGCAGCGCGGAGCCTGCCATGTACTGTGATCACAAGGAGCGCAATGCTACCCATAACATCTGGAACTACATGCAGCGCGGAGCCTGCCATGTACTGTGATCACAAGGAGCGCAATGCTACCCATAACATTTGGAACTACATGCAGCGCGGAGCTTGCCATGTATTGGTGTGTGTGTGTGTGTGTATTATATTGTAAGTGTAGAGCTCTGAACAAATACTGGAACTACATGCAGCGCGGAGCCTGACATGTACTGTAGTCACATGAAGCGCAATGCTTCGCACAAAATCTGGAACTACATACAGCGCGGAGCCTCATATGTACTGTGACTACAAGGAGCTTAAAGCTACCCACAACAACTGGAACTACACGAAGCGCGAAGCTTCCAATGTACTGTGATCACAAGGAGCGCAATGCTACCCATAACATCTGGAACTACATGCAGCGCGGAGCCTGCCATGTACTGTGATCACAAGGAGCGCAAGCGCTACCCACAACTACACGAAGCGCGGAGCTTCCAATGTACAATATGACATACACGCCTTGCTATGTCAAACACAGAGCTATTATTGAGCTATTAAATTGTGGTGTGCATGTGTGTTATGAAACTTTTGTGTAATACTTAGATTAACTATACGGAACTATGTAACAACCAAAGGAATAAATAGGTAAAAATAATAAAATAAAACAAAAATAAAATTATACGGAGTATGTATTTATTTATTAATAATACTTTATTGTACAAAACAATGTAAGGAAATCTAGTACAGACTTATAAGGTAAAAATATTTTACACAATATGCGGCCTTATTGCTCACACACAGCAATCTCTGCCAGGCTGGAAGTTACTGGAAGTAAGGAGTAACTTGTGGACTACATTTTTTTTTTTCATTCATTGACTCACTTTCCAACTGCGGCCTCCAGTTTGAGACTCGATTCGATACCTCTCGTTATCGCAAATTTTAGATTATTTTGCATGGACTGGAGAACTTCTCTCCTAAGTGAGTAATAAACATCGTAGAACACGCCATCAATTCGTCATCCAGTGACACTATTTACAGGAATACACAAAACCACCTTGCACCTATAACTTGATGTATACTAGGTATAATAACAACACTTTATAATTGGGGCAGAGTAACAACTAATAATTAATTTACGAAGACTGAACCCGGTTCTAAAGTCGCACTGACTTCCATATCATTTGCCACTACCGACGATATCACATTGTCACAGTCTACCTTCAGACGATTCAATAATCATAAATGACTATCAAAACAAGTAAAATAACATTGATGTTACAATCGGCTTTTCTTTCTTACTAACACAAAATCATCAACATTAAATAGAATGCGTTTTTTTTTCAATACGAGCCTTATAGACGTGCAATTGCTCGTCCTGTCGTCCATCCTGACTTTTGTGTTATTTCTAATTTCAAATAGGTCAACTACTAAAGTGTTGACAGTCGTACTAAAACATTATTACACGGTGGACTTGCAGCCTATAGACAATTGCAATGGGCTGTCGCCTGTGCTGTGCGTTTCTTTCATACAATACAATTCAAAGTAAGTTGAATTTTGCCAATAATTGTAGAATGCCAATATCTACGTTCATGATTTTCAGCGATAATGAAACAATGAACTTAAGAACAGACATAAACCTTTTAAAATAACCCGTTAGCGCAACTCATCCCGCTTGTAATTTTGTAAAACTCGAAAGAACACTGTCAACACAAGTCTATGAGTTCGCAACCTGCAAATGACGTAGCTTGATCGGCTACTATTCCTTTCAGCGCCTTAAATAAGACAACAAAAACACAGCGCTTACATGCTCTTTTTTTTGTGAAGACACATTTTTAACAGGAGCTAGGTGACAATATTTACCAGTAAATGCGTCAACAATTACCAATGCGCATTTCTTAAACTCGTAAGTGCCATTCGTATCGATTGTAATGTATGAAGTGGCTCTGCCACATTTTCTATCGGATGTTAAGTCGACTGTCCAGCTCTAGAGGGCCTTTTATTACCTTTGCGATGTTAAAACGTTCAATGTACGTTCTAACGAAATTACACTAAATTTTTGCAGGATTAAATGTTTCAAATAATCATGAAATGATTGTATCAATAAACGAATGATAACACTTCATTTGCACCTAACAAAACAAGAAGTTTATATAGCAGGCATTTTTTTTATCGTATGTGACAACCTTAAACTTAAATCAATAATGTCATTTCATCGCACATGTCGCGAATCTTTACTATTTTTGCCCGAATTGAACATTATGTGGAGACAATTAGTTTCTACTAATCAAATCTACATGCGGTATTCTTGCACCCTTGCGTAGGTACCGACATCGAAATCAAAAGCTTGTATGTAAGCCCATCATTTATGAACACGAGGAGAAAATCTTTTTCTTATGACATGATGCTTTGAGGCTATTTTAGTCTGTTAAAATGTTAACGCTTAATAATTGATTATGCTTGAGGTCTTCTTAAACCTTTTAACTATATTCAATAACTATGATAACAACTTTCTGTGTCAGTGATTCTTTGATTATAATATTCGATTTTTAAGTTGATCATTACTTTTTTGTAGGAAAACTGAACCATAATAATCTATTGAACAGAAATCTGTGTGTACTTCAACAACGATGAACGAACGTCATTATATTTTGTTTTTTACTTTAATTTCTCCGCAGGTGGCTGTCCGTATGCGAAGTGCACCAATCCTACTTTACGTCTTTTTTATTTATTTCATACAAAGGGGCTAAGACTTAAGAAAAGCTAGGAATAATCTCTACAATACCTCACGAATAAATATCTCTTATTTATCTGACGAAGCTACCGTTCGATGTTATGAAACCTTGCGGTGAATACCTATTCAATGTTGCAACAGCAACTTGCATTTATTCCAATTAAATGAAAACTCTGAGCAAGTGAGACTTTCAATACTCTTCTTAAACAAAAGAATGTAACCTCTTATGATTTTGAAAACTCGAGAACATCGTTGAATATAAAAAGTAGCTATGAAGTCACATAATTTATCTAGTCCCAAAGCCTTATAAACGTTGAAAGAACTATAGATTGTGCTAGTGTTGTATTCACAAGTCTTATTTCCATTTCACAAAATTCGTGCTTTACTTTCAATAATGGATCTCACACGATGAACATAATTAAAATCATTCGAATCCGCGTCTATAAATTCAAAATTATTGTCCGCAAAAACAATTATTTTTTTATTTTAAATTCACGAATAATTTGAGTCCCATTGTTATCCATAATCAAACTACGTCTGGCTCTAGCAAAAACATCTCAACCTGTTACTTCATCCCAGGAAGTACTCGAGAGTTTACAAAAACCAAAGCTCATAATATCATCATTAACAGTTATGGGTAATGTTGAACGGGCGAATGAATAGGTTGATACATGCCAATTCTTGTTACGCGAGTTTATACAAACTCTAGAGGCCTGGTCATGTTATCCGCGGCTATCCTTTTACAAAGGAAAAAAAAAACAATCGGACCCGCTGTCAATAAGGCACTTGAACTTAACGCTGGCAACATCTGTGACTGTAAGCAGGGTATCGTGCTGTAAACACACATTAACAGGGTATTGTTTCTTAAAGAGCGTGCCGCCCGTTGCTTAGAAAACAAACCTCTTCTATGTGACCAAATTTATGACTATAAGTGCGTTGTTGTACTATTTATTAAATATTCAACGGACCTTTGTTATTCTTATTGATTAAACTAACTGATTTTGTTTCATAGGCGAGATTTATCGTCACGTTTGTAATGACATGTGAACACACAGTTATAGCAAACAATAATTTGCAACATGCAACGCTTTAATTGATTTGTGCCAAAATGTCTATCAAGACCCACAAAATCAATCGGCGTGTATCATAATAAATCAGATCATACCTGCTCATCTGCAATACCTTCTACCACGAATTTACTATATTCGCGTAGTTCCAGCCCCTTCGCAGCCGGTCGGTTAGCAACAACTTTGTAGTGGAGCACTCGATATATGTTGAAACTCAATCATTTTTTTTTACCATACCATATCTCGAAAAAGGTATTTCCTCTCGCTTCTTAGCTTCTTTCCAAGTTAAGAATAATGTCCTCACAGGTAGATAAAGGCTGGCTTCGTAGTCGGTCTAGGAATCCGATGATAGTTTATTTCGTTACACCGTTGTGCTGCCGTAAACTCGCTATCATTCGGGTCGTACATCGGTATGTAAACATCATTATAGTTTACCTTCCATAATTGTGCGTTAGACCCGGAAACAAAATGTTTCGTTTCGGGAAAGTGTATCTGCCATTTCTTTTAACATTGATGCGCACGACATGATGATTGCGAAACCCACACACAACTTTGTCGTTGTCGTGCTAACATTCTCATAATTAATTGGTGGAAACTGTGGTTCTTCTCGAACCTCATTAACACTAGCTATATCTTCTTGAATCTCACTAACACTATCACTCGTTTCACTCACTTGCAGATTTGCACCGTTTGACATAGTCTTATTCTTATTGGAATCGGGGGTAATAAGTACCGATCCCACCGCTGCTGTCGGAGAATTTAAATAACTCTCCATAATTAATTATAATTAGGTAGATATGTGAAATAATATTAAATAATGACTCAGTGCGCACACCTTGCGCGGTCGATGGTAGTACCGAGACTATATCATCGAGCTACTGACTCAAGGAATATAAACCATAGCATGGCCCGTAAGCCCATGCATTTCATATCAATTCAATATCGACATTATGTTGTACACAATAGAGTACATTATAATAGGAAGGTATAGCCACATAACAACTACTCTGTTATGATTCTCTCACATACTATAAAGATTCATTAAATTCACAATAACATTAATTAAATTACAAGTGTTAAATAATTTGAAATCTGAGAAAATAATTAGAATCAACGTATAAAGAAGAGACAACAACAACACAATAAGATTTCTAATAAAGCGCTTGCGTGTGTGAAATCGAGAACAAGGGACTCATATTCCATTATCTTCCTACCTATTCAGTAATTAAATTTATTGTTGTAAAATTAAATGTGTATGGGTTTATATTATTCAATTGTTCCTGTGTAATATTCAAAACATTCATTAAGTAGGTAGTTTTGATATGTAGAATTAAAAGCAAATGAAATTTATATACCTAAATAATTTAGGAAAAAATGTCCTTACACTAAATAAAGAGCAAATAATTGAATTGATTGCTTGTTTTAATCTATTAATTATTTTCAGGGAGGTTTAGAATTAGTTAAATAAGAAAAATCTATACGTATAGGTACTAATCACAAACAGCTTTCCTGCCTGAAAACACTACTTCTAAAGCAATATAGACCCTATTTCTTTGACACTACGGTACAATCAACTATATAGGTATTAATCAGTTTAGAAGCTGAAAGTGGAGGGGTGTAATCCATGGAGTGTTAAAGCCGACTGACTCGAACATGATATCGCCATTCGAAAGTTATCTGAGCCAACAACAATTTCTATATTGGCAAAGTCGTAGTTAACTTCGGAAAAGTCCTTTGGCGTGTCTGGTATTTTTACTATAAGAATCCAATACTAAATAAAAAGTATATAAAATAAAATAATGCGAAGTTATTGTTAAATAAATCTGAATAACTGTAGATGCATACATATTTCTATAAAAAAGTAACAAATAAAACTGTGTAGTGTATTGTTTTAATAAAGTGGATAATTGACCGGAAAGCTTACTTCATCTTTGGTAGAAATTTAAATATTTTTAATAACAAGCTCTTTGGGTAACCTTTTGTTTGCTAAAATGTTGCACAAAAAATTATATTTTAATTTTGGTCCTAATTCGTTCCCCTCAAGCTTTATCATCCACGTATCAAAAAAGCTTACTCATGCGGTATTCTGGTCGAGTAATGGGAGAAAAAGCCATGCTTCCCTAAATAGATTTTAATTTATCCTGGTAACATTATATCATGTTTTAAACAATCTAAAGGCAAAAAAAATCATATTCATTTATTACAGAAACGGGAAATGAAGCCAAAATAATGAAGGATATTTTTGGAAATTTGTGACTAATTTAATACTAAAAGTATGACTGAATGAAATGAAAGTATTCATTTCATTTCATTCAGTCATTAATCAATATAAAATTAATCACATCCGAGGTACACTAATTTTACCTCAGTATATTTAGGAACTTCTCTATATTATCTTCTTTTTTTATTATTAATAAGTGTTTTGCATACCTATGACATGAGAGGTCAATACATAACGATATTCAATTTCAAATTGCAATCACAGTTCATGCAAATATAATGGGACACAACAATCGTATTGTAATTAGTGATGTAACTAATGTAGGTGTAATGTCATCTTGAATGTGGCATATTAAGGGGATTACTATGGTCAAAACCGAAAAACACCTTATACATATTGAATTTTGTTGAGGAAACTGTTGGTACGATTGTGTTAAAAAAAATATATGTGATACTCAAGGATATAATTAACAAAGTGTATTGTTTACTTTTCATTTTAGAACGGCCTAAACATAAAAAAAATACATACAAATCAACCCCTTTTTGAACATAAAACGCATTTTGTTAGGAAAACGGCTACATATTTATACATGAAATTAATACCAAAAAATATGTTATGATATTTGTAACAATTTGTATTGATTGTTTTTTCAATTTTCATTATTATCGTTAAATTATCAAGAAAAAACTCGAATTTATAATAAAACCCACATAAAACCTCACCTCTATTGCATATTTTCGACGAAATTTGACGGTGTCAGTTCGACTCGGACGGGGGACTGTACGTGCGGTTTTTTTTGCAAAATAACGCTAAAATTCACCGAATTGAATGTTTTGTTAAATTAAACCAGATTGTAATAGGTATTTACATGAGCAGTTCATGAAATGAAAGTTAAAAATAGGTATGTAAAGATATAAAAATCTGTTTGTAAATTAGTTTTGTTTTTGAAAGGCGTCATTGAATAATATCCAGTGTTGATAATTTTTGACAGTAAAATATTATCAGAAAACACATACCTATAAAACAGTAACCAGACTTTCCCTGTGTCTTGAATATTTTTTAAAAAAGATTAATTGCTGTTCTATCGTATATTTTAAGGGTCCAAAACAATCCAAAGCCGGGAGATACTGACAAAATTTTGGGTCATTTGTAACAGGATGGCGGTTCTACAGTGGTCTTAGTACGCAATGACAAAAAGAAAAATCATGGTCAGAACAGTGGTACCGGCAGACTAGTCGCGTGGGCGTTAGTCGAACTCGTCGGATAAATTACGGAAGGCAAACGATTTGTAACACAAAAATTTTAGGATTTACCGATAGCCCATAAAAAAGAAGTAGGCGGTAGTATCATGCCATACTTTTCCGGTGTAATTTACAGCCCACAATACCGACGTGATTTGTTGATTTAAAAAAAAATCAACCATTTGTACCAGGCTAATTTTTGCACAGGTAATCATCGTCCAGTAGCCATGTACGAAAATCGCCATGCCATACTTTTCATTCAGTTCCAAATGGTCGCCATACAGCCGAAAATCAGCATTTTTTTTATATTGTACAAAATCATTTAATTTTATATTATTGTATAAAATCGTAGGAAAGTCAAAACTGACATACCTAAACGTATAGCAACATTTTTAGCCGTCGCCATTATAGGACGAAATTCTCAATTCAACTGAATTTTTTGTTGGTTCCGTTACCTCCGCACTTTTAACTGGGTGAACCGATGATTTCTTCTACACTAATATTATAAAGAGGAAAACTTTGTTTGTTTGTTTGTTTGATTGTAATGAATAGGCTCATAAACTACTGGACCGATTTTAAAAATTGTTTCACCATTCAAAAGCTACATTATCCACGAGTAATATAGGATAGGTTTTATCCCGGATTTTCCACGAGAACGGGAACTATGCGAGTTTTTCTTTGAAACCGCGGGCGGGGCCGCCGGCGGAAAGCTAGTGATTCATAAAAATATAAATTATATAACAATAATTCCTTTGCAGTGACTCTCCGAGGAAAAAAGAAATAGATTCGTGTTACAAATTTTAAAATCATACATAGAACATTTCCATCGACAAGGTTTTCTGGTATTTATAATCTACCGCCTGACAACTTAACCTCCCCTCCAGTTGGTTAGTTGTCAGTCGATCGCTTACATTTTTTGAAGAGACGATCAGCGAGCCAATTGATCTTAAACAGCCGACCAGTGCGGTCTATAAGTGCCATAGCCGTGCCTTGTGATTTATGTAAGATTTAAGAAAACTATCAAGTGAATGTACCAAGTGAAGGAATAATAAAATATGAATTGTGACGAACGAAGGCGTTTTTATTCTACAACCCAACATTCGGGATAATAATAATCAAATAAGGTTTCATTATAAAATATTTATAAGAAAAACGAAGGTTTTTTCAATATTATTTTTTTTTTGTTAAATTTTTACTTCACGAAAGCGAAAACTCTTCTGAAGACGTCAACTCTCTGGAAAATCTGTTTAATCGGAGGATTTTAATAAGATACTAAATAATATGTCGCAGTCATCTGGAGCTGCTGCAGCTGGTCTGCTATTTGATTGAAGACTAGAGCGATTATTGAATGACCACATGTAATTGAATCATTCAATTGAATGACTAAAGAACAACTCGTCATCCAACAATATGCCGAACGTTCTATCCGCTCTGTTCAAAGGGCTATAAATTCGCTAACTAGTTGGACGTCGTGAGTGATGCTTGTTAAATCAACGTTCGGCCTAGTAATCCAAACAAATATCAGATTTAATCAGATGTCGGCGATGTCTTATAGACACAAATAATGGAAACAATGCTAAAAAACATAAATTTAAAGTTACAGCATCATAAAAATAGATTTGAACGGAGCCCTCAGTGCGCGAGTCTAACTTGTACTGGGTAGGTTTTATTTCCTTCTCGAATACCTTTAATCTTCAACTGTACTATAATTTTCCTGTTGCCATGACATGGTGGTACTGATCTACACACGTCACATGCATTTTTTCCAAAGCCACAACAAAATAAATTATCCAAGTTTGCACCCTTATAAAACCAATTCCAAGTTGCCCAATTTCTTCCTTGCCCGCGCCAACATAATATGTAAGACTGTTTAACTATAGCGTTGAACATTGTAATAGACCATAGATACCGACACAACTAACACTGTATTCTTTGAACGGAAGGTATGACCCATATCAGTCATAGTCATAGGCTCTGGTAACTTCAGTCGCAGGAAAATCACTCATTTTGTAATGTGTTCAAAGATAAACAGTAGAAAAAAATAAACTCAGTTTAAAACACGTTATAATATTTTCGATTTTAAGCTGCTATATAGTCGATAAATAGGCACCAAACTCTTAAAGGGGTATAATATTTTAATGTTTAAAAATCGAAACACATTTTTTTTCTCGTCATCATTTCAAAGACGTAAGGGATTTAAAAAATTAACCCCGAACTAACTACAAAATACATAACAAGTCGAAAAAAACGTGATTTCTTGTCCGTTCCCCTATTTTTTTCGGTGTGTGTAGGTTGCATGCATATATTCCTACTAGGTATGAAGAGATATACAGAGAACGCTAAATACATTTGCCTGGTCACCATTACCATTCGATACACCATGACATGGTAGAGGCCGTTCTAAAGAATTACGTCAAATAATGTACTCCATCTTTTATATCTCTGTAGGTGAGATGTTCTCCACCCTAGCCATCATCAGGTCTCCAGAACATAGTAGAGTCCGTTTTGAATAAAATTAATTACTAAATCGGTGTTTTCTTAACTGTTCCCCACTCTAGAACTTATAATTACTTGCTTAGTCATCTTAAGGTCTCCAGAAAGGGTCATGTAGTAGAGACTTTGCTTATAACGGTTAATGTTGAAAGATGAGTCTTCCTTCATTACATTTACAACATACATAGTACACAATATTTACTATTCATAAATGTAATATGTTACTGCCTCTCAGAGAAAACATAAATTAGGTAGAAACCACTAACACATTACGATACAATACGATACATTTTACAATTCCATAATCTTTGGTCACTTTTACTTCAACAATGATGTATATTATAGAGGGCGGTTAAAAAAACAAATTCAAATATAGTGACAGAATCATTAAGGTCGTTGAACCATGTAATTGCCTTAATAATAATATCATATTAATCAGTGTATCTGACGTCATGCATGAATTAACCTTTTATGTTTTACACCTGAATCGATTTCACGAATTCTTTTGTTTTTGGTAGGCATGAAAAAAAAGAATTAATTAATCAGGGTCATCTGCTACACCTAAAATAATCTATTAATCTGATAACCTAATATAACACTTTGTTACCTATATATTTACCTAACTATAAAGTTTGGCTAGCCTTTTAAAGATTTAATGAAGAATCGTCTTGCCAATATACGATTTATCGCACCCACATCGTAAAGTCTAAAATCGTATCCGTCAAAATTGTGCGGAAGGGATTTGGCGGTCCTGGAATTTATCCGTTTTTCGCGCTTTCCGCCGTGAGATAAACCGTCCAAGGTAAGCTTTAATATTTATCGTTTTCTCTTAGCTAACGCTGCTAACTTCTGCGGTGCAAACGGGCGAAATGTATTGCTGTCTTGATAATATGTGGTATAAATCTTCTGGATGTTGGCGAGATAAATTCATCCATGCTTCTTGTTTTCGAAAATGGGATAAGATGGCGTTGTGGCGTGGTGGCGTGCTAGATTGTCTTTTGTTTCAGACGATTTCTCAATTAAATCCGCGGTGACAGATTTCAGACGTGTTCTATGAAAGTTGGAGCTCGAGGTAAATAAGATGAATAAGGTACATTTACAGCAGAATGTTTGTCGAGAGGCTCGAAAATCAAATAAAAACTGACATCACTTCACAAATAAATTGGGTATTCACAAATAACATTCACACAATCAAGTGATGGTATTATTAGCATTCATCAAAGAATTCATCAAAGACTTCACTTACTCCTTCAAAATTTAACAATTGTATGCCTTAAAATTTGATAAACTAATAAAAGAATATCACATACCTCCAGAATGGAACAAAGACTTCCTCAAGAAGAGTACTATGACAAAGCATGAACTATAAATATGAGACGGAAAAAATGTAACAAGACAAATTGGCCTTCACTTGACAAGGGTGAAAATGTTTGCGCGTCATAAATGTAAGGAACGTCTCGCAAATGGAATATAAAATCATGCTTGAATTGATAACATTGCGTTGTTACTTTCGCAGGTTTTTCTATTATGTATTTCTGTATTTGTCCAGGTCAGAGACCTTTTCAATGATACCTTGGAAGTATTTTTGTTGGACTGAAGTTTCAACAAGAAAAACTGCAACACATCTATCTCGAAGGTCTCCTACCAACAATTTACTGCACCACCGCCTTCAGAAGTCTGGTCGAACGAATCCTTTATGTATTTGCCGAATCAATGCCCCGGGTTAAAATGTTGTAAATTATTAATCAAATCAGATTATGTATATTGTAACTGGATAAAATCATATTTCGATTGAATTGAATTACTATTCATAGAATTTTATGTTTATAAGTGAGTGTGTGTGTTATGTGTATATATTTTTTATACACATAACACACACACACAATATTTAAGCGCATGACAAACGAATATTTTAGTTATGATCATGCGTTGTCAAAACAACCCACAAACAGTATTAATAAGATTTTGAACCATGAATTCTTGACTAACTTATATTTTATTTGCGCGTCAAAAGATACCAAGTATGATGATGTAAAGTTCCGTGAAAAACTTTTACTAAATTAATTTAACTTTTACTGTACTTAACCTCAAAGTTTAGCGTGCTCCATTTAGTTATTTTATCGTCTTTGAGACGAGAGTCAACAAAATTGCCCAAAATGAAAACAATAGATTGTGTTTTTTTATCATAGGTATCATAGTAGTAAGTGTTTGTTTCTCTTCCTTATTTAAATTGGAAGTAAGTAATGACTAGGTATTCTTTAAATTTTAATCTGCATCGCATGTTAAACCTAGGTCCTTCCGCTAAGACACTAAATCCGTGTTGTTGGAATTATAATATGAAAAGAATGACTTTTAAATGCACACAATAGTTATTTCATCTATCAATTCTAAAACTTGTATAAATTAATTATTATCGTGTTCATATTCTTCTTAACTTATGAATTCTCATCATCTCAAATTCTCAACATCTTCTTCATAACTTATGAATTCTCGAAATAATACCAAAAGTATTCAATGTTTTTTTTTCTAAATTTTAATATAATTTTTTTCAATAAGCCACTAAGCCAGAACCTCGTCTCAAGTTTGATCAGTTCCATGAATATCAATATGAAAGTATGATGAGCGTATCCTTGTAACACCAAACTTATTTTAATAGAAAACTGACAAGAGGGTGAGAATTAAACAAAAGGAAAAGCAAGAATGTAGTTTTCTAAGTCATTAGTCATGCAAGTACCAACAGAGACACACGGGTTATAAGAATGAGTATATTTTAAAAGAAATATTTTATTATTCAACAAATGTTACAAACAAATTAATAAATAGATAAATTTATTATGATTAAATTATTGAGATATAATAGAGCGGCTTAGCTCTACATTTGATACCTTTTTCAGAGTGCAAAGGCACAGTCGCATCTTGAAGACATTTTACATGTAAATATTTAGGTGATTATCTTTAAGGTATAAGGTACCATTACAATTAAGTAAGCAAAGAAGAATCGAGTAAAATTTTATCATTCCCCTGTATCAACAATATTTCAATAACGATAAAATAGGACCCGTGGTGATTGAACACGCAAGATTCTAATAAAATTGAAGGATGTAATGAGGAAGCAGTTTTGGAACAATGAGGCAATATAACAATATCACAAGATGACTGAGCACTTTCACCATTATAAGATTGAGGTATGAAAACTTTATGAACAAATCGCATAATTATTTTCCAAGCCCAACCTAGAGCGACCTTAAAAAGTGCATTTATATCCAAACCACATTCTTATTTTGAAGTACAAAAAAATAAAGGTATGTCAATTCGACTGGTTTCTTATCAAACTTGTACAAGTATATTATGTTAGTAGTACGAGAATTGCAACAGGCTTTGAGTCTCTTTATGATACCTAATATGAGTGAAAGAAGTCTTTTTGGAACGCTAGACAAATTGTGGATGGAAGTGTAGTTTAAAAATGTGTTGAATTAATTTAAATTCTGTAAAATCACTATTCAATAGGAATACACTCTAAAAAAACTAGCTTCTTCTATTAGTAATATCTGAATATCCGTATGTTCAGAATTCTCGAGGTAAATGATGGTACGCTTGGAGCACTCTTGACAGCGCCAGAGCCTACATTTCTTGAGGAACTTATGCAAGTTGACACACTCGTTCGTAATTCTGTGCCTCTTGACGAAACGGGAGTAAAATAAATGATACATTTGGGTAAAGGAGAAAATAACTTGCAATTTCATTGGAGCGGATTGAAAAAGTCATATTAAAACGCAGTCTAGGAAAACAATACGTATACAATAGGCACCGAGGGGTCCTGGATTCGATTCCCGGTGGAGACGAAGAAAAAAAAATGTCTTGTCCCTGAACAAAATCGATCAGTGAAACAGATGTATAATGCTTCTGCCCCTTACCCCACTAGGGGACATGGGACTTCACTTAATGTGACTGGTACTGTTTCTGCTCTTAATAGAGTTATTAGAGTCTACTTTGTTTAAGTAAATAAATTTTGTCATAAAAAACGATAAATTGTATAAAAATACAATACCCATAATTGTCCAACAAAAATATATAACAACCAGCAATTACTTTTCGACTCCATCAAACGTAGGAACATTGATAGCGACATAAAACGGGAACAATTTTCTTCCGCTACGTGACACCGACGATACGACCGCGACACGACACTTTTACGTGCGCGTTAACAACACGTATTCGTCCGCACCTCGTAAAACATTGCGATTCAACTGCAATTTCAGGATCGTTTTAAATGGGATACGACGTTTGAAACATACTCTTGTGGTAAACATTAAATTTCAAATGTGGAATGGCTTGGCTAATTCATGCAGCTCATTTCAATTCATCAATATTATAATTATTTTGAGCGCATCTCATAACGTGTTTATCGGAATCGTTGAAACTTATACTACCTATATCCCATTTTCAATCACTTCATGTGATTTAAAACAATTAATGTTGTATTTTTATTTTTATCTCATTGGTGGATAGTAAATACAATAATAGTCTGTTTAGTTGATTTATTTTTTCATAAAAATTCAGTGATGTTGTATTAAAAGATTTTGGATGACTTAGTAATAAACACGTATGATACCGTCAATTACAATAGTTGCAGTAATTTACTATAATTAGTGGTATATACAAAACTGAAGTTATATATCTGATAAACAGCCTATTTTCGTATACATTTCAATCCTGGATGAATAAATACTAAAATAAATCAATACCATATCCATAACTATCGTTTCCATTGTCTACTTCTTGTTCACAATTTCGATACACCGCGCACCTTTTTACGTTTACATCTCCACATTGATGTTTGATCACAGAACTATGCCATTTTCTATCAGGAAAAAGCATTATTTCTACATTTGTAACGAGCTGGTATATGTTAAATTGAGAGCATATATTTAGTTGGTAAATAAGGAAATAGAAGGAAAGCGAATTGCTATCTACGTAGTACAGTTTATCGGAAACATTAAGCATGTTGCTGCTTTAATAATTCAATAAATGTGTGCAAGTTAGTAATTAAAGCCTTCCGTAAATATTGAAATGCATACAATTGTTAACATAAAAAATTGTTACTTGGAAAAACATTAGAAGTTTGTTTTTTTCCTACATCATGCATCGTACCTACTAACTCGGAACAAATTAAAGGAGATATTATATGTTTATCAGTTGCTCTATTGCCAAAGATTTTTATTCTTCAAATGGAACCAGATTACAGTGTATTATTTATACACGATTATATTATATTGTCAAAGTCCACATAAGTCCCGAGTACCACACGTAAAATGATTATGAAATTAATCGTCTTTTTATTATGTGCTTCATAACACCATACACAACTCTAAACCAGGGAAGAAATCTCAATTTTCTCGTACGTTATCACAGCAGTGGCTGGTCCAGTAAGTCAAGGGTTAACTGCTCTTTAACTGAGGGTTATATCCGCTCACGCTCGTAAACCGTTTATGAGGTCGCGACTTAATCAAAGAAACTTGGATTCTCGTTACTTGGATTAAATTATATCTCAGCTGCTTTATTTTTAAGTCTGTTTATTTTATAACAACGAACTGGCGTAGCTGCTGTTATATAAGGCGTTGTATAGCTATAATATCTACGTCTTCAGTGCTTCCATGGTTAACTTAGAGAACAAAGTTTAATATAAGTAAAAATACATAATATGTTATTAAAATTCATTTTATGCATCGTTATTTAATTCAATATGATGAAAATGTATGAATTTTGTCCTGGAAAAAATGAGAAAAAATTTACTGAGGTGGTCGTCTTTCCTTGCACTTGATTAAGTATTAAACTGCATAGTGTGGTATAAAATATGTGGAATATTCATATATTTAAACTAAAACTCACGCACTTAACTTCTAGCAAGTAGTTGTTAAACTGTGAGATTAAATTTAAAATTAATTTTTCATATTTATTGACTTTATTGTGCATCTCAATATTCCGACATGGTCATTGTAATTTTATTAATTGTTCACAAATATTAAATCGCGGCGATGATAATGATACCGAAAATCTTACAATTTATGGACTATAAGCCGACTTCATGATCTAATTATACGTTTAAAGTGTGCGTAAAAAAATATCGAAAAAACTTTCTGCAGGAAAACACCAACTGCCCTACATAATACCTAGAAACAAAAATAATTTAGAAAATGGTCATAAATATACCAACTAAGAAATAACCTAATATGGTAAATAAAATTAACAACGAATAGTTATCTTAAAATTTTCCGTTTAATTTCGACGGTTATAAGTTTCTCTTATAATATGATATTTCCTACATTGTTGGTTCTCTATTAGAATTATTGTTCACCTGAAAGTTGGTCCGGAGAATCCTATATCACAATTATAAGAACATAATATTATGTGGGTCGCATTCAGGGCTCTGAATAAACAACGCAGTTTATAGCATTAAGGAATATGCCGAGTCCGTGTGTTTAAAATAAAAAAAACCACACCTGTTTCTATATAAACTTGGGAGTTTATACGAGTACTTGTACGAGTACTATGTCGAAAAACTTTTGTCAAGTAACTACGAAATGTGTTACAATTTCATAATAAAGATTTCTTTGAATTTATTGTTCTAGCGTCGTTCTTCAGTGTTACCGTAACTCTTCTTTGTGTATATTGTATAACTTTGAACTATAAATACGAGTATAAATCGACAAATCAAGAAAATAAAAGGCAATGACGCTTTTGGTAAACTACAGCTTTAAAATTAAAAATGGCTTCCGATAGTATTGTAGTGCACACAACAGAGTCAAAGCAGCTATTTCAGACCTATTTATTAACTTTAAAAAAGTATGTTTAACTATAACACTCAAAATATAAGTTAAAGCTAATTTTGATTGCTACTGAAAAACGATTTCACGCTCCTTTTCGTAAGCCTGTCGAGCTTTCAAAATCAATAACGATATTGACTCTAAAGTGAAGTGAAGTGCATGCAATCGAACACTTTGCAATGAAGAAAATTGCAAAACAATCACGTCTAATATTAACGTTTAACGTTAGCTAATTCAATTTTCCCGTCGTGCTTGCAAACTGCTTCAAGCAAGGCATGTTAGTGAAGTAAACAAACTAAAGAGTAAAGAGGAACAATGTGTACTCGAGATTTTTAGGAAAATTGCCTGTATTTTACTTTGCGACTTGCGATTTCTAAATTGGATAGTGAAAGAGGTTGCTTCTACAATTCTTTCAAATTATTATTTATGACAACTGATTTTTGCATAATATAAAAAAAAACACACCCACACGGCACATTAAACGGTGTCTCAATTCTGAACCGATTCAGTAATTTTGCACACTCCTCTTATAAACTATCTCACTAACTGTATGGAATCATTAAAAATTTCTCAAATGGTGCATCTTTAAGGAATTCTCAGAATACATTTCAAATATGTACTTACTTAAACCAACAAGCTTCCAGCATTTCAAGATTAAATTCCTGATTAAGCTGAGACAAGGTTTTAGCATTGCTAATTGCATTGGATCTCAAATGATTGCTCAAAGGTGATTTTAGTGGTGCATCAATTCCCAGAAGTATTTTCGCTCTTAATAATAATAATAATAATAATAAATTCTTTATTTAAGAGTAACAGAGACTCATTTTACATACAATACACAAAAATCACTAATACACATATAAAATTAAGCTCACAATCATAAAATATAAAATTAACATGTCACAAATAATAATAATCAATACATAAAATCACAGAAAAATTAAATAAAAATAAAAATTAAAATTAAATTACGCAATAAATAATTAATCTAAAAATACAAATTATAAAATTGACATGTCACAAAAATATAATAATAATCAATGAAACATACATAAAATCACAGAGAAATTAAACAAAAAATAAAAATTAAAATTAAAATACGCAATAAATAATTATTCTAAAAATACAAATTATTAGGTATACAATTTAAAAAACTTCACGTCTCACCAACACATTAATAAAATGTTCGTGTATTGGTGAGTCTATTTTTTGCGATAATGTATTTAGTATTTTGTTGGGACTTGCACGTAACCGTTGGAGTATTGAAGCTGTCTTTTTTCGCAAAATGGCATGAAAATCATTAGTGTGAGCCTGCGCAAACATTTCAGACGCTGAACAATGCCTCGGCAAGCCCATCAGCATCCTAAACCCATTATTATATTGCACCCGTAATGCATTCATACTCTTTTTTGAGTACTTGAACCACAGGCTTCCCGTGTAAAAGTTTTGGCAATAGGCTTTGAATAGAGTTATTTTTGCCTCTTTGCTACATCGGGCGAACCTGTGGGCCAGCATATTACATTTCGCCGCCAGGGATCTCCTCTCACGCTCAATGTCCACTTGATCATTCAAGTCCTCCGAAACACAGTGTCCGAGATACTTAAACTGTTTTACCCTCTTTAATGCTATTTGGTTTAAGCTGACTACGGGTTCGTAACCAATGTGCTTTCGGGGGACTCCAAAGATCATATAAACGCTTTTTGCGACATTATATGATAAGCCATGCTTGGCAGCATACTCCTGGCAGGAATTCAGTAGTTCTCTAATGGAACCTGCAGTGGGTCCTAACAGGACCATATCATCTGCGTAGCTGATGTTATTAACGCATACACCATCTATCCAACAGCCTCCCTTTTTCCTGAGCTCTAATATGAGTTCATTTACATATAGGTTGAAAAGCTTCGGCGAGGTTAAACCTCCCTGCCTCACGCCACACTCCAACCTATATGAATCGGATAACTCTGTCCCCCACCTGACATTGTTCACTTGATTTGCATACCAAAATTGCAGTACACTTATCAACTCCCTTTGTACTCCCGCCTTCTCCATCTTTTCCCACAGTATATCATAAGATACAAGGTCAAAAGCCTTAGAAAGATCGAGAAAGCAGGCGTACACTGGGGTTCTTCTGCTAGTATAGTATTGAATAGTTTGTTTTAGGCAGAGTATCGCACTTTCTGTTGATAGACCTGGTTGAAAGCCGAATTGGGCATCATCCAGGTTCAGCGCTTCGCCAAGAAATTAATGTAAGAAATTAATGTAAGAGCATAGGTTTTAAAATGTATTGACGGGAATCATTGTTGTCTCAGCTCTTTTAACCCGAAATCACCTATTGTCTCCAAATTTACCTACGTCGATAGGAATGGCGAAATTTATGTGGCTCTGCCGATTGAACAAAAAAGTGATTGGATATGTATATTGTTCACAATCATGTTCTCAATATGAATTGTACATAAAAGGCATTATATTATAGAATATAAAAATACTCCAATAAATTATGTTCTAACAATACATATTTATTGTTTTAACGTTCGTTGTTAAGTCTTATCCACTGATTTATAATTGAACAGCTTTCACCATAAAGGGAAATATTTATTATATTTATTATTTGTGATCGTTGTCATAAAAAAATATAGAAAAACAATATACTTATATTCCTGACTTGGCCAAAACTATGAATGATAAAATATAATAATACGGTCACATAAATTCTACTTTTATTTGTCTTTTTTTCTGGCGATAAAAACAAATAAATAAATTTCCAAACTTTGAGATACTATTGACCTTCGTTCAGGCGTGGTTGGCGTAACCGAAAGGGTTTCTTTCCCTGTGGTGTAATAAATACCACATACATGTCCGGAAGAAAATATATGTGCCCCATTGCCCGCAAGAGATCTAAGCTTTTCATTTTGATTCAATGTTAAAAATTTTCAATACTGGCAAATGCCTTCGTAGTTTCAAATAGATGTTAATGGTAAAATTATGTTATGCCGATCAGTGTTTGAGTTGATTGTATCTATTATTTGTGAGGTACTTACCGTATGCCTTTGAGGAGTGGCAGATACATAATTTTTAACATACAATTAACTTTAAAATACCTCTAGTTTAATAATCCATATCATAAAATACATTGCAACTCA
Source organism: Colias philodice (assembly GCF_061535455.1). Lineage (NCBI taxonomy): Eukaryota > Metazoa > Arthropoda > Insecta > Lepidoptera > Pieridae > Colias > Colias philodice. Next base: position 6,447,147 of record NC_143095.1, on the reverse strand, counting down.
ATGTAGCTTGAAACAATATGTCCCGAAACAGCAAAATTGAAGTTTTAAGTTATTTTCAGGTGCATGTAAGAGAATATGAGAAGATTTTCAATATAACGCTAGCGGATATCCCAGAGCGGTTTTGCTTAGAATGATCTGGCTCAAACCGGATATTACAAGTCGGGAGCGTTCACAAAAGTTATTTCATCGAAATTTAGCTGACATTTGGTTTAGACCACACAAGTGTCGAGTATTTGTTTACGCCTCGACGAGTTTATGAATAGTTACGCGTTCAAATTGAACGGATGGTTTGATTTTAGATCTGGTGGTTTTGTGGTTGCAATATATGCTGTGACATGAATAGAATGAAACTTAATTTTGGGAATATAATAAACCAGGCTCTGGTTGATCGGCCATCGGGAAAATGAACAATCGTGATACAATCCCAGTTTAACAGGAGAGCTCAAAACGAAATGAATTGTTTTTTTGTTTCCATATATTGATTCCGTTTATCATTGTGCAGTCTAAATGGTAATATTTTGTGATGATGCAACATTTATAATAGATATGAGTTATATATTATTATGACGTAAATATGATAAATAAAAGTGTTTCGAAAACCTACGTTGAGGAGTGTTTATTAATAAAACCACGTTTAAAAATTCGTTTACAACACCTATAATTTACCTTTTTGATAGGAAATTAAAGACAATTTTCAAGTGATTAATATGGTGTCGTATTTTGTCATAAAATCTTTTAATTAATGCGAAGCCGACAGATACGTTCAGACAGTCTAGCAAGACAGTTTCTATAAAGGCATACGGACTACTGCCGCTACCCACTACTAAGCGCACCTTAAGGAAGCCTTTGTTAATTTAAGCCGACTTTCTGCCTACAAATTCACACTAAAGCCAATGTTTCCTCAGTATTATCTCGATTTGCAAGCCAAATGCGGCGAAATTGGCCACTGCACTCACAAAGGATTTCGAAGGCGTTCTAAATAGGCAACGTGTGATGCACTCGCTTAAGCTGCACATCTCCTTGTAGGCTATACTGTTATCACGTCTTTGTCCCAGAAAACATGGAGACGGTAAAGTGAAGGAAGATTTAGTCCGAGTGAAACGACCACCTTCCATTCTCTTAAAGGATTACGTAGGCATCATACAAATTATTGTTTTGTTTCGTGTCGTATGGGGAATGCGTAAAATAAATATTACCTAATGAAATATAATAATGCATCTTATAAAAAAAATAATGCTTGTGCGTAATACAATGCCGTTTTCCAGGAGCATTGATTTAAAAAATTAAATAATTAAGAATATATTTTTGACAATTCAAAATCAGTTACCTATTTCAAATCAAATTCAATTTCAAATCTTTTTTAATCAGCTAATAAGACTAATTTCATGGAAAAAAATAAGTATAGAAAGAAATATTTAAATTCAAAGGAGTAGAGAACGGATTGCGAAACTCTCCTGAAAAGGTAAAATGTTAAGGATATTGTAATAAAATATTATCTGATTCTGCCGGAGTGTTTTCATTAAACACGTTTTACGTGACTCTTTTACCACCTACAGATTATCTTTTATATCATAAAAAATGTAAAAAGACGTACATTGAAGGTATAAGATGACTATAAGTAAAGTTATGAGCCATTACAGAATCCTGTTGCTATACCAACGCGTTTTGTTAAGATTGTTACCAAGTCTGACAAATATGTAGAATTAAATTTGGAAAATATGTGTTCCATATTTATTACATGAATATTTTACTCACCCTTTAATAATTTATTTATTTATTTATACTCTTTATTGTGCTGCCAAAATACATAAAATACAAACAAAACTTATTCTAAGAGAAAAACAGCACAGAAGGCGGCCTTATCACTTAAGAGTGATCTCTTCCAGGCAACCAACTGATAGAAAGGATAAATAATAAACTAGAAATAGGAGGTAGGTAGGTAGAAAGTATACGCAAAGATAAATAAATAATAATGTTATACAAAGATAACAAAATACTATTAAATAAAGATTATAAATAAACTAAACACTATAAAATAAACACATACGTAAACAAAAATAAACATAACATAAGTAAAAAAATATATACCTATATATATATATACATTTACATACATATGAATACATATCCATATAAAATAATAAAAGACAAAGGACAAGGAGTCATTAAAGAAATAATATACATATTATAATACATATAATGAGCTAAATATGCTATACCGAGTCAAAAGCCAAATTTAAATAGTGATTTCGGACGAGATTTTTAAAACAAGCAAGGGATTGGGCTTGTCTGATGTTTATCGGCAGTTCATTCCATAGGTTTATAGCAGTGACTGTAAAGGAATTACCAAAGTAATGAGTGCGACGAAAAGGAGTAGACAGAACAAGCCTATCGACCGAACGAAGAGAATAGCTTTCACAATGCAGGAAGTTGAATTTCGTTTTAAGATAGGAGGGGGTCTTAGGGTCAAAAAGGATACGGTACAGGAGAAGCAAATAATGCACATTCCGGCGAAGACGAATTGGGAGCCACTTGAGTTTCTTGCGGAAAGAGGAGACGTGGTCGTATTTACGGAGACCAAATACGAACCGAATACCGTAATTCTGAAGTCGCTCAAGTTTGTCTAGTTGCTCAACCGTTAAATCAGGAAAGCATGCATCAGCGTAATCAATAATGGGAAGGAGTAGGGACTGTGCTAACATAATTTTTGTCGGTATGGGTAAGAAGTTACGCAGACGTCGTAGAGAACTAGACGCGGCGTAAAATTTCCGACCAAGTTCTTGAATCTGGTGAGACCAAGATAAAGTTTGATCTAAGTGAATACCTAAGTTTTTAACATGCTTACTAAAAGGTATTATAACACCGTTAATATGTACAGCAGGCAATATACCCCAGTCAACCTCAGATATTTGGTAAGGACTACCAACTACAATAACCTGGCTTTTTGCGGGGTTGATCTTAAGGCCGAATTGATCGCACCAAATGACAATTTTAGCCAGTTCATTGTTAATAAAATGAACAGCATTTGGTAGTTCATCGAGCGTAGAATGGGTATAAATTTGTAAGTCGTCAGCAAACATATGGTAGGGAGAAGTTAATTGAGAAGTGAGATTATTTATGAAAATGGCAAAGAGAAGAGGTGACAAGACGCCACCCTGAGGCACACCGGCGGAAACTGCGCACCAAGTTGACTGTTTTTCATCCAACAAAACACGCTGCCGCCGATCGCCCAGGTAACTTGAAAACCAATCAAGAACTGTCGATGAAAAGTTAATGAGACGAAGCAAACTCAGCAGAATATCATGATTTACCATGTTGAAGGCATTGCTAAAATCAAGAAGTGCTAAAACTGTGAGTTGCTTGCTATCCATACCGTAACGAATGTCATCTGTAACTTTAACAAGTGCAGTGGTCGTACTATGACCAGGACGGAAACCAGACTGATAAGGACTAAGGATATTATTAATGTTAAGGAAAGTGCTAAGCTGGGAATGGATAAGGCGCTCGAGTACTTTGGACAAAAATGGTAGGATGGAAATAGGACGGAAATCGGATAAGTTTGATGGATTAGGTTTTTTGGGGAGGGGAATGATGTGAGCATCCTTCCAGGAGCTAGGAAAAGTTCCGGAGATGATTGAAAAATTTAGGATATGGGTAATGACGGGAATAATGATATCAAGGATAGGAATGATCATATTACGACTGATAAGATCAGTACCGATGGCATTCGACGATATGGACAGGATAGCCCTCTTAACTTCATCAACAGAACTTTGTTTAAAAATAAACGGAGGAAAATCAGGAGTAGAAGCGGTAGAAAGATTATTAAGGGTAGAGTTAATTTTTACAGTGGCGTTAAGTGAAGATGAAGAAGCAAAGTGAGAATTTAAATTATCCAGGTTGATGTTACATGAAGGGAAGGTATGGGAAGATTTACCAACTCCTAGAGATTTTAAAAATTTCCATATTTTAACAGGGTCGCCGTTCTCGACCGACTTGTGAATATGACGTCTTTGTGCATCCCTACACAATACGTTGCAACGATTACGTATAGTTTTATATTTGTCCTGCATCTCAGTGGATTTGGCCATCTTCAGTTTGGTCTTAGCACGATGTTTTTTACTAAGAAGGGATTTTATTTCTGGAGACAGCCACGGAGCAGGTGTGTGTTTTTTCCTAACAGGTCTTAAAGGAGCATGTTTATCATACAGTGCGAGCATAATATCGTTGAATAAGTTCACTTTGAGATCCATTGTATCTGCGTCAAAAACTGTTTGCCAATCACACTCAGAAGCATCAAGTCGAAGTTGGTCGTGATCCATACCGGCAAAATTACGCAGCAGGATAGATGAAGGTTTGAGCTTAGGAGGACGGAGTTTATAGGATAAGAAGATGAGGTCGTGATAGGAAAATTCATCAGCAGAGCACTGACCATGTTTGGATACGGAAAGGGGAGAGGAGACAATGATGAGATCAAGAAGGGAAGGGGAGCAGCCAGGAGAAAAATGTGTAGGATTAAGCGGCAGTATATGGAGATTATGTGAATTTAGGAGAGAGTATAATTTCTTACTTCGGTGGTCATTCTTAAGTAAGCATGTATTAAAGTCGCCCATGAGAATAAGATGGTTATACTCAGGAGTAAGGTCATCAAGGAGAAGGTCAAAGGAAGAGAAATAGTTATTGGTCAAAGAAGGACTATAGAAGACGCCGAGGAGAATTTTGGAATGAGGAAGTTGGACTTCTATAAGGAGATGTTCGGTAGTATTGCTTGGAGGGGGTTGGGAGGAAGATTGGATCATTTTGAAGGGGATATGAGTCCGAAGATAAATTGCTACTCCACCACCACCTCTGCCAATACGATCGTTTCGGATAAGATGGAAACCGGGAAGGGAATAATTGGCTGAAGGAAGGGAAGGCTTGAGCCATGATTCGGAAACCAGGATAGCGCGGAATAATGTCAATTACGAACACCATAAGATTGTTGATTTGCTTTTGCAATAAAAGATTGTGCATGTTTAATAACAACATCTTTATTTTTTTACCTTTTCCGTTACGGACGTTTCATAAAAGAGTATCCAGTATTATGACATCAAATACAAATGTTTACATTTAAGTCAATATAATATATTTACGTTATCTCATGTGTATGGCAGCATTATACGTGAATTTCATGGATGCCGCGGGCGCTGCAACATTATAACTTATCTAATACTAACTTCAATAATTGTACAGGCATTTGCTTTTCATATGAAAATGATATAATATGCGAATAAATACGATAGTGTTTACAATAATTATTTCATTTGTAATTATTTTGAGTGTCAGAAATTGGTAGATAACAAAAACAATAATTATTGTCTTAAGTTGTTCTTGTCTAAATGTTTTAAGATATGTATTTAATATATTACTAGTGTTCCGCCCCGGCTTCGCCCGTGGTACCTACATGTTTAAACTATCCTATCTCTTAAGTTGGATCGAACTGCACATGGTGTGCGAATTTTATTATAATCGATTAAATGGGTCCATTGAGGACAAACATTGTGACACGAGATTTATATATATTAAGAAGATAATATAGGTAATACTTTTTCATTTTTCTCATACGTTAAACTTTATGGACGTATACAATACAGAACGTTTATTTAAAAATAGTCAGTGTACTCGTTAATAGAATATTGACATTAACGCAAAAGGCATCATTATATCTCCCCGTTGAGACGCAATTAATTCGAACTCGAAATAAAATAATGCGGCTTCCTCTTCGAGGGCTGTTTAATTAAATTTAAACACAGGTTTCGGTCCTAGACAATTGTTATTTGAGACGCTTAGCCATTATATGCCCTTGATGGTTACCCTTTCAAATTAACTTTCGTTATAAATTGGGGCTTGGGGCAACCCTATCAAGCTTAGGTAAAGACACAATGTTTTAGCCCGAATCCCATACGGAATGGGCCATTTTATTTAATTAGCGGCTTCATGCCTTATTCAAACATAATTGTGTTTGTATTTGCGTGTTTTTAAGGTGAGATTAACTAATATACAACAGAGTAAATGAAATTAATTTTGTTCCATAAATTCAAATAAAGTGACACTAATATAACATAATATTAAATACATCAGGTAAATAGATACTGCGTAGTTTCGGAAAACTTGATTTAAATATGTATAGGTTTGTTATCTATATTAAAAACAAATTAAAAATACTGTTAACACTAAATTAATGTACCTATCTACTATAAATGAATTCTTATTCATCAATAATTAGCATTAGATAAAATGAAAACAACCAACCTCATAAAGCTACACTTTTTAGTATGACAAAAGGACCTCGTGCATTCTGCCACATCAAGCCTGTATTTTATTGATATTTGTTATCTTCCAGAGCAATAACACTAAAGCGGTTACCCTTATATACGAAGACGAAGAATTTATTTCATTTCCGACAATTCAATTTGATTTGTATTAAAGGAAGGAACATTTAATTAAATATAATATTTTTTCATGATTCAATTGCTTTTATATTATATTTACTTTTTATATGACGAAAGGACGACCGATTAAAACGAATAAGATTGTATAGGAATTACAATATTTACGTTTACGTATTTTTATAATCATTAAGTCTCAATTTTTAAGTATATTTAAAAATAAAAGAACCGAAACGAATAGAGAACCTCTTGCCTTTTTAAAACGGTATTAAATAGCGAGTGTTTTTCCAAAGATTGGAGAAGCAGAAGTGGAAAATTAAGTTCATCTTACCACGTACAGTTCTGAACTCTGATTTCCAACTTTGTTTTCTTTGTAGCGAAGTGAACGCGAAGTATGTTTCAACTATTTTCGTATCATCAATAATTAAAACAGGAATAATATAGTCCAGTAAAGAGAAGACAAAATTAATAACAGTATCAAAGCTTAGGGTGAACTTAATGAATAGGGTAATTAGTGTTTAATTTAGTATTTAGGAGCAATGAACTTCGTTAAGAGGGTATGAAAATTCAAAGACCGAATACGGGAGTCACATCCGAACATTTTGTGGAAATCGAATATTGTTATACGCTCGTCGACTCGCAAATGTGAAACCGTTTGCTAGCTCCACTAATATTTTATTGAATATATTTTTAGGGGCCTGCGGCCTTCTGGCATTCAGTTTATGCATAAATTTCTCGAATATGCATAGTTGCATATTCTTTTATGTTTACTAGCTGACCCTTTGGACATGCTGTGGGCGATTGTGTAAATAGAAGTTGAGTTTCTATAAAGGCGTAATAAAAATGAATAGCCGAATGTGTTGTCCACCGTAAAACTCAATAACGGCACGACCAATTCGGCTAATTCTTTTTAAGGTTTTTGTTTAGGCACAAGGAAGGTTCTTATGGAGAGAAAAGTCGAAGAAGAGGTTATTACCTCTTCTTCGACTTTTACTTCGCAGAACAACGTCTACTTAGGCAGCTATTTATTTCCAAAAGTTTGCTAAAGTGCTTTGCTTGATTACACCATCTACATTACCAAAACGAATATAAGTACCTACAAATTAATTCCGTAAAGTAAATACTGCTGAGTGTTTACATTCCGAATGTTCAAATCTAATTTACTATCATACTGTATGATATTTCAAATCAAAGCTTTAAACGTACAAATGCATTCGAAGTCTATAAATAACGTCGTATCTAATTGCATATGTACACCAAGTTTGTTCAATCCAAGAGATGCCTTCAAAGATCTCCAAGTTGTAGATAAACAACGGCTATTACCTTTGATGTATTTCTGGGAGATAGTTGGATATGTGGGAGGTAACGTAGACGCTTGCTACTGAATCGACGTATAAATGACTAATTTTAGAATGCAAGAGAGACATTTATTTGCTAACGACAATTATTTATAGTGAACGTCATTGTTACGTTGAGAAAGATGTTATTTTGTTACATGAGTTTTATTTCCTCTCTTTATTATTTACTAGCTTTATTTCCAAGCTTTATATTTTTCATGTGATTTCAATTATTAATTATTGTGAATGTCATAAATAACTTCTTAAAAAATAGCAATTTATTTTATTTGAATTTACGCAAATAGCCAGTTCTATTTTAGAATAAATAGCAACAGTTTATTTAATATGATTCTATTAGTAAGTACCTCTAAATAAAATTCCCAGAAAGGTTAAAAACGATTTACAAAACGAATAAAAATATTTCATTGAATTTCTTATAACAATTTCCAGTTTTTCAATTTCGGTCTACATTCAGCAGTCGAGATTTATCTTTAGACTATTACTTAATTCATAAAAAATAATTTGTATGTCTTTTTTTACAGGAAGCAGTTTGCCAGTAGCAAAAGTATTGTAGATAATATTATCAGCTACTCTATGGTTGGTGATTCCCGGTTGTCATTAATAAAGAAATTTCGCATTTATTACCAGACCTTAACATATAGTTTTATAGACCTCGGCCAAGAAAGTATATTGCCATAGCAACAGAGCATGTGATCCTTTCCACGAATGCGTGGTCACTCGCTGAGTTAATATCAGCTTACGGAATCCTATTGTTCTTGAAATGTAATAATCATTATGTAGGAAAATATTATATTTTAGGTAATTATGTACCTTTTTTTTCTGATTGCAGACTGTTCGAGACTATAATCAACACAACAGCAAAGCCGTCGAAAACATGAGAACAAAACGCAAAGAAGGAAAAATGAATACAAAGAAGAAAACTCAGCGTATTGGATAATTAATAAGCCCAGTGAATCGGAGCTTGGCTGTTTTACGTCTAATATACATATTCAATTTATGGCCTCTATTTAAAGACATTGCATCAGAGGATGTTAGTATGAAGGTCACGTATCGAACTGGCGTGGCGGAGACGTGGAATATTCAGTGTAGTTTACTCCAGAACTGCCTTTTAGCAGACACTGAAAAATAAAATCGTAGTCGTTCGCGCGTGTTGAGGAATGAAATGGTTACGATGGTTCATGCTTTTATAATGTACAGGCAACTCTTGAAGACTGATTAATTTTAGTATGCAATTCTTGGAGACTTTTTAAATTAAGATTTAATGTTAATGGAATGAAACGGTAGTAACAGAGCTTCATTTATAATCCAAACTATATAATATTATAAATGCGAAAGTAACTCTGTCTGTCTGTCTGTTACTCAATCAAGCCTTAACTACTGAACCAATTTGCATGAAATTTGGTATAGAGATATTTTGATACTCGAGAAAGGATACAGGATAGGTTTTATCCCGGAAATCCTACGGGAACGGGTTTTTCTTTGAAAACGCGGGCGAAGTCGCGGGCGGAAAGCTAGTTGTATATATTTCTTACCTGGATATTATACTATTACTAGCGGTCCGCCCCGGCTTCGCCCGTGGTACATATTTCGCAATAAAAAGTAGCCTATGTCCTTTCTCGGGTATCAAAATATCTCTATACCAAATTTCATGCAAATTGGTTCAGTAGTTAAGGCGTGATTGAGTAACAGACAGACAGACAGAGTTACTTTCGCATTTATAATATTAGTATGGATGTCTAGCTAATTAGCAAAAATAAATGGTGTGTGTGTTGAGAGGACATATTTATTATAAGTTCATTCCATAAACATAATTCAGTGTAGTGCCTAGTCAAAATACCTATGCACCTACTAATTTCAATATGTTCATATTTAAAAAATCTTCAATATCTTAAGATAAAAACTCTTCTCACAAATCCTTTGAAAATTTTTAAACTTAATTTCAGGAGTAGCTAATTTCGTACATAACATGTTTAGTACATTGGTTAAATTTAATATTAAAATGTAATTTGTGTGGGCAGCCGAGCGCTGTACTTAAGCAGAATGAAATTAGATAGGAGAGTAGGAAATTTAATTTCTTTGCAGGCCACAAATGTGTTTTGAACGCTTTGTTACGTTATCAAATATGAATGGAGTAGAGATTAGTTTGCAACGACAGGACTTTGAGGTTTTATATAAAGAATTTGGTGTTTAAAAATGTTCAAGTTCCACTTACAAAATAAATATACAGGGTGTCCCACTGTTTGTATACTAAGCTCAAAGGAGATTATAGGTTTGCATACGCAGAGTTCGTAAAAAATAATTATAAAATTATACCTTACCTACCTACCTGTATATACCTTACCTAGGTAATAGGTGTTGAATTGATGTAATGTATTGTAATTGTAAATACAAGTTTTTATCATACAAAATTACGGTACCTACCGACAAACCATTGGGTTAGGAAAAGGGACAAGACTGTGGTCTAGAAATGGGATATTAATCAAAAGCGAAAGCCCTTAAATATCTGCATTAGATAGGTATTCAGGTATCTAATTAATGTATTAACTTTAAACAGCCCTGTAAATAATAAATTTAAATAGGGTAGTAGTAGTAGTATGGGACAAAAAGAAAGCTTAAAACTATGAAATATCGCTTAGAAAACTTAGAGACTATTTTAGAACAAACAAGTGTATCATAGAAGTGTATCAATCACTTATTTGTTCATATTTAACTAATCTTCTCTATAAATATTATAAAGGCGAAAGTTTGTAAGGATGTATGGATGTATGGATGTATGGATGTATGGATGTATGGATGTTTGTTACTCTTTCACGTAAAAAATACTGAACCGATTACAATGAAATTTAGCACACATATAGAGGGTAACTTGGATTAACACATAGGATAGTTTTTATCCCGGAAATCCCACGGGAACGGGAACTATGCGGGTTTTCCTTTGCAAACGCGGGCGAAGCCGCGGGCGGAAATCTAGTATATATTATATTTCTATCTTAGGTGCATATATTTTAACTGATAGATAAGGATAACATTAACATATGCTATAATATTGGCTATTAATATTTGAAAATATATTCGCAAATAATTGTTTATATAACACTAGCTTTCCGCCCGCGGCTTCGCCCGCGTTTTCAAAGAAAAACCCGTTCCCGTAGGATTTCCGGGATAAAACCTATCCTATGTCCTTTCTCGGGTATCAAAATATCTCTATACCAAATTTCATGCAAATTGGTTCAGTAGTTAAGGCGTGATTGAGTAACAGACAGACAGACAGACAGAGTTACTTTCGCATTTATAATATTAGTATGGATTATATTCTCATACTCATTCATCATAATATACTGAAAGTTTCGACTTCATAAATTCACTTTTATTCAACCATACATTTTCCTTTTGTAAACGTTTATAATGATAGCTAAATTTATCTACAAATGATATGGGTGCGATCCCCATGGAAATAAATTGTATGAATATTATTGAAGATATTTTTTTAATGAATATTTACCTATAAATATTTTCTACGTGATTATAGAGTCTACGATAACTACTATAGGCTAATATTTTACTTAATATTCTATATTACAAGAGTAAAATAAATTATTTTGTACGTTTAAATCTATAATTAAGCTATTTTTACATAATAATAGTGAATCTACCATCTAGGACGTAAAGTCAATAAAAAAATTACCACTGAAATAAAAAATGAACAGCAAATCAACAACGTACTGCAGTATTTACATCCGTAGCTTATAATTAACTCCAGTTTGTCAAAGCCGATGTAATTTAATAGAATAATCAACTTAACAAGCCGCGATCCCTCCGTCCTTGATAAAAGGAACGTAATAATGACTCAAATACAAGGAAACAAGTTCAAAACAGCGTTTCATTAAGCGATCAAAGATTGTGCCGAAAATTCGCTTTTGTCAAAACGGGTAAATAACTCACATCTTGTTTTGCGATGTATATCTTAAGGAAAAAACGCGACTTCATCACGCAACGCTATTATGGATCCAACTAGGAATAGGAACGTCAATGAACTTTGTGTGAATTATACGTGAAATGAAATTTGAATGTGCCTTTTTGCATGTCAATTTTGGGTTATATTTTTCACCCAAAATATTCAAATTGAAATGCAAACGTTGATAGGAAGATACAAACGGATCGATCAGCCTCGCGAAGCAATTGCTGCGCGAAGCAGCTCGGTCAGTGTGGACTCGCCTTTTCACTAATAAGCTCACTCAAACAATTAAATTATGTAATTATATTTTGCATTAGCTTTTACCATAACCGTTGAGTATGTACGTGATCTCTGGCTATAATTTACTAGTTGTGTCGCGCAATTTCACCCGCATTGCTCTGCTCCTGTTGGTCGATATAATATATAGCCTTTAATCTTCCTCGATAAATGGGCTATCTAACACCGAAAGAATTTTTCAAATCGGACCAGTAGTTCCTGAGATTAGCGCGTTCAAACAAACAAACAAACAAACTCTTCAGCTTTATAATATTAGTATAGATTATGTACCACTTCCGAAGCCGGGGCGGACCGCTAGTGTAATAAATACACGAAAAAAAATTATGAAAATCCGTTAATCCGTTTCGGAGTTTGATTTCTATTCCCACAGATTTATGTGTTATCAATATTGAACATACAAACTACTTGCCTTGCATATAATCATGGTATTAATATATTGCAGCAGTACATGTTTCAATTAGGTAGTCAATATGTGGTTTACTACTGAATTATAAATGATGTATTTCACATTGCGGTGTAGACTGTAGACATCTATTTAGACCTGAGGGAACGATAAACGGTTATAATTTTGCTATAATATTCATGACAAGCGGTTGCTATGTTACTTTATACTGTTATAGGTAAATAATGTGTTTAACTGTAACAATATTGTCTACGTGCTTATTATTTTTGAAGTAAAACTTCTTTAGGCGCGACTAGGGAGTAACTCAGATTTTTTTTCTGACGGAAGTAACGCTGTGTAGTTTCCGCCATTTAAAAATAATAATTCTGATTGGCTGTAAGTATATGTCATATACTACACGCTTCTTGACTTATACGCCAGCTAGTGGCAAATATCATAATCAATTAGGATTATTTATTTTCAAATTTTCAAACGGATCAATAATTGTGAATAGCAAAGTGAATGAAAAATTCAACAGTTTTAAAAACATTATTTTAAATTGCAAAATTTTTTGAAAATCTCTAAATATACTTGTTTATTTATTACTTTTAAAATAAGTAAATTAAAAATAAATTTTCTGACAATTGCGACATTTTATAATATTCAATAACAAGGTTATATTGACATGTGCGTTTTACTTCAATCGCGCGTAAAGGTTACACGCACATACTTTTTTTCTTTTTTACTAATATTAAGTAATTAGTAGCTCTATGTACTTATTTCACAAAGTATTGAGTGTCGTATGTAAATTCAACTTAATAATTAGAATAACTGTCACTACAATGTATTCAGAAAAAAACAAAACATACAAACTAACACTTCACTACAAAACATGTAATACCAACATTGCGTAATTTTTCACCCACACAATTTATTCGCTATTCAAGACAGTATTGCCAACACCTTGGCACCATATTTTTTGCCTACATTTTAAACAAGCGGAATTTATTACTCGGCAAGTATGGGTACACAAATAAGTGCATAACGCGGGTAACAGTGTAAGTTAACCTTTATGACTGTACTAGGGTTTGCAAACTACGTCGCTTATCTTTGGCAGTATTTCAAGCTATGAATGTGGAAACATAATATCTGAGTGTATTAATGTTTGTATGAACGGTTTAGAAATATTTGAAAGTATCTAGTTCATATTTGCGTGTGTGGAATGTTTTAGAATTTAGATGATTTGGAGCTGTATTTTAGATGTTTGAATTACTGTGACTGTAAAGTGGTATAAAATATGTATTTTTATTGTATGTGTGAAATGCCTACGGCTTATGCCCTGCTTCGTCCGAGGTACATGTTTACGTTTTCTCTAAGAACAATCCTCGTACTCCAATATATTATAAAAAAAAGAATTAACGAAATCGGTTCAGCCGTTCTCGAGCTTTGCACTTACCAACACATTTGATGATTCATTTTTATTGTATACATACATCTAGAAAAATATGTAACAATATGATTTAAAGATAGAACCTGCACTATAATATAATTATTTTTCTACAACACAAAACTCCAATATAAATATCATGAATACCTAGCGACTATGCAGCAGTGCTTCAAGCCAGCAAGCCATTCTTCGCTACAGAACATTATTATATTGTAGCTGGCACAAAGATGTGCTCTTTCAAAATATAGTAACATAAAACCGTCACCACGTGCTTGAAAAAACAATAAATTTAGCTACATAGTGTAGCGGTCTCTCTGACTATAATTTAGTAGTCTCAAGTGATTGAATTAAATTACTCCCAGTGTACACGTGATAGGAATTTTAATAAGGTAGAATTTCTTTATTTATTTATGTTTGGGAAACAAATAATGCAATACTATAGTTGATAAAATGCAATACATGTGTATAACAACAAGTTTCCACTATTATTTTAGAAATTTGAAGTAAATTCATAAGTTTTCTTACGTTTATCCTTTCCTCGTTAAAAAAATCAATATCCACAATTTTATTGTAAATAGGTGATATACAATTATGTATGACAATTTTTAATAAATTATTTTAACAGAAATAACGTGTTTTATCTACGTAGTACTTTCGTAGCACTCGTAGTGCTACGCACGTAGACGAGAGTAACATCACGATAAACTTTCAAACACAATAATTATAATACTACTAGTGGTCCGCCCCGGCTTCGCCCGTGGTACATATTTAGTATCCTATGTCCTTCTCCTGGCTCTAAACTACCTCCCTGCCAATTTTCAGCTAAATCGGTTCAGCCGTTCTTGAGTTATAAGTGGAGTAACTAACACGACTTTCTTTTATATATAAAGATATAATATGACATAACAACGTTAGTATGTCTTTACGAACATTTCGGTGGTGTGTGGGCGTCGTTATAGAGATACTAAGAGCGTATACGCACTATGCGTGTAGCCGCATTGCGATGCGGCTACCGCAGACCGCACAGTGCGCATAGAAATGAATATTACGTACATAATTGTGCTTGCGGTCAGCCGGACGGCTACCCGCAATGCGGCTACCCGCATAGTGCGTATACGCTCTAACGGCGGGGGCACACGATGCGTTGCGGCGCCGCACCGCAAAGATTTCACCGTGTCAGTGGGCACACGAGCGGTGCGGCGCCGTAACGTTGTTTTGTCGCAGCGGCGCCGTAGCAGCGTTGGACAGTCTGTTAATGAAAAGCGAGCGTGTCTCCTTCCTTGTGACGCAAAACAACTGAGCGGTGCCGCTCCGGCGTCGCATCGCATTCACCCCTCCCCGCCTCATCTCGGTGGTTGCAAGTCCGGTGCGGCGCCGGAGCGCATCGTGTGACATGCCACAGATATTTTTATGTAAGACGACGCAGCGACACCGCTCCGGCACCGGACCGCCGCCGCAACGCATCGTGTGCCCCCGCCGTAAGGGTTGACAACTTGCGGATATCAAACAATCCTGTCAAAATGTCCTTGTAAATGGTATCGAAGAAAATTCTACCAATAAGCTAAATAGGAAAGAGACTAATTTGTTATTCAAGTTTTATAATAGGCGCCTTACTTTTCAGAAAGTTTAATAATATCTCTGATATACGCTTACAAAGGTACAGTAAAACATTGTCATTTAAATAGTAATACCTATTATATATTTTCTCGGAAACGGCCAGGAAATTTTGAAAATCTGTAATCTGGTTGCATAATTTCTTATTATTTGCTGTACGATTAGATGTTTATTTCTAACTAAACCCGCCCGCGGCTTCGCCCGCGTTTTCAAAGGAAAACCCGCATAGTTCCCGTTCCCGTGGGATTTCCGGGATAAAACCTATCCTATGTGTTAATCCAAGTTACCCTCTATATGTGTGCTAAATTTCATTGTAATCGGTTCAGTAGTTTTTACGTGAAAGAGTAACAAACATCCATACATCCATACATCCATACAAACTTTTGCCTTTATAATAGTATTAAGATTAAGATAATAAGGTAGCAAATGATATATGTACTTACGTAATTTTATTTAGGCAAAATTTTGGAAAGAAAATAAATATATACCAAATCGAATTGACTTTGTTAACTTCCCTACAAAAAAGCGTATTAAATAAAACACTGAATCATCCAAAAAGAGTTCACATTACCCGTGTACTGAATGTGAAAATAATCACCTACAAGTACATCATGAATGGCTAGTTTTAAAACAAGTGACAGTCACGCAAGCGTTCGCGTGATCATGCCAAATTGTTATTGATTAGAAATAATAATTGCAGGTTTAACCAGGCGACACTGTAAACAAGGGTGTGTCCTTACAATGAACAGCTGGCAATTAGCCGCTTCGTTTAATAATTTTAATTACGAATGGAACAGTTATGGAATTGAAATGAAGACGCTGCACGGAGACACGGCTTGGGACGCGTTCGTAATAATGTCATGTTGTTGTCTTAGCTTGACAAACGAGTTGAATGAGGCTGGACCAAAATACTTCCGTGTATTTCTTATATATAAAAATGAATCGCAAAATGTGTTGGTAAGCGCATAACTCTAGAACGGCTGAACCGATTTCGATAATTCTTTTTTTATTATATTCCTTGAAGTACGAGGATGGTTCTTATGTAGAGAAAACGTAAATATTACGTACCACGGGCGAAGCCGGGGCGGACCGCTAGTCTTCTATAATATAAAAATGAATCGCAAAATGTGTTGGTAAGCGCATAACTCGAGAACGGCTGAACCGATTTCGATAATTCTTTTTTTATTATATTCCTTGAAGTACGAGGATGGTTCTTATGAAGAGAAAACGTAAACATGTACCACGGGCGAAGCCGGGGCGGACCGTTAGTTTTTAATAAGAGAGATGTATGAAAAGTATTTGTGAAACAGTACCATGGAATATATTTTAATAAGATAAACTCATTAAATTCTTGTGATGTCGGTGATTCTTGATAAGTGTACAAAGTTTTAATAAAAGCTATGTTTTTAAAGTGGGTAAAAATCGACTCAAAAGGTCGTAACAAACATACGGTGAAGCTATAATATAAGCGAATTCAAAATTCTAACTAGTCAAGGAAGAAAATTACTGTAGAAAATTTGGATAAGTCTACTTTCTCCGCTTAGCAAATCCCCATTCATATTTTTACATATTTGGCATCAAGATTGTAAGGCGTAGTCAGCATTTTCCTGAAATATATGTTCTTAGCCTCTTCGATATTGCTGAATCTGTAGAGCTTTCTAGATAAACTCAAATAATCAAACTGCAGACTTTCAACTTTAATTTTTTTCACATACTTATTTTTATTTATATTATACACTCGTACCTTTCTGTAAGCAAGATACAATCAGCAAATAATTAAACTTTTCACTTTTTTTTAGCTTATTTATAAAAAAAAGTAAAGGTATACTAAAAGTAAAATAGAAACGTGGGTACGTACTTAGTTCTGTAAGGTAGGAGTAGTAGAATCCCGTCATTTTTCCTTCTAAATATTATAGTGCAGTAAGGCTGTACGGACAGGTGTGCTATAAATCCAAGTTACACGGCCAATGTCGGGGAACAAATTGCAGTGTCTGGATTTTTCAGCTCCGAGTTAATCAATGTCCGACATTCTGAAGGTACATTTTTAAATCCGTTCCAATCTTAAGGTACTTATTTGTGATTGCGAGTATATTTTAGTACATTATACAGACAAATATTATGTTGTATATTACCTTGAGACAATATACAATTTTTAATCTGCGATTACTCTTATATTCAAGCTGTTTAATTAGCTTTTCATCCTGCACCTTCACCTAAAGGCCTCTTGTTATAAAATCCCGAGTTAGATAACTAATTCTAATATCTTATTCATAATTTGATAAAAAGTTAACCCAATAGCTTATTTAAAACACAGTACATTTGCATTGATTAATATACCGATTCCAAATAAAAACGATCACCGCGCCAAAGCAACATAGTAGCCGTTAAATTGCTGTAATGGATAACTGATAGCCCAAGTGAAGCGGAATAAAAACACAAAACGGTTAAACTTCACCAAGAGCAGCCGACATAAAATACCCATTAACTGAACGTCGACTCATCGCCTATACTGACGGTATTCTTATTTGCATTATACCAACAATTCCTTTATTTATCAAGGTCTTCTCATACTCGTAAAATGTATCTGTGCCTCTTTGTGGAGCATGAAGTTATAGTAATCACTATTCTTTACGAAGTAATTAACAATTTGTCTTAAGAAAAGAGTGAATGAGTAAAAGGCCCGTTACTACCCTTCGGAAAGCTTATTAAAACAATTATGTAGCCTTCTATGTTCTTTCAAGGCGAAACATTGTAGTAAGTTCCCATAGAAACATCGAATCCTAAATATCTATATTCTATTAGCAATTTATCAGGCAGATGGTCAGAATATTTGTGTAATCAAAATAAATAAACTGTAAATATGGAGAGAATAATATGTTACAATGAAATAATTTACTTGATTGATTTAATTTAATGATTAAGAGTATTATGAATATTATATTAATGGCAATCTGTTTTAGTGATAATATAATAATGCTCGCATTGAATCCAATAAACATATTTGTCAGAGTATTGAGCAGATAATTTATATACTAAATAAAGTCACGTAATGGTAGAGTTATTAAATTTATTCGTCAAATAGAGCAATATATTTACAATAAAGTTTAAAAAATAGAATTTGTTATATACATTCAGTCTTTGAACCAACTTAAAATATATACTATAAGAGTCAAAATATACAGAATAACGAAGGCGTCCTTCCTTAAGATCACTACAGACTACAGTCAACCTGATGAAAGGGGCAGGGAGCTGAATTGAGGTCACCAGTCATTCTACATTAATGGAGAAGGCTTATGTCCTGTGGTTGACGACCTAAAGCAAATACGACGATGGCGCCGTAACTATTTAGGTGTGGAATAAATATTGAGTTCAAATTTTATGCCTATATTAATTTTGCATCTTTTTAATTTAATTTTGAGGAAAGAAATTCGAACGTTGGAAGTTATGAAAATGTATAAAGCCGATTGAGACATAATGACAAAAATTAATTTTATGTGACTAAAAAGATTCAGTTTAGTCATTTATATACATCCTTTTATGAACTGTTATTAATGCAATATTTCATTCCTAGTGCTGAAGTCTCAAACAAAGCTTAAATAAAAACTTGAAATGTTTGTCCTATAGTATACTTATTATACAGTTTATGATTTTGTCCCAGTGACGATCCTAAGCTATTTTAAACATAGTGCTTACCTACATTAAAATAAATTATCTTTAAACGCCACATACTTTTACCGACACAAAATCCACATTAGCGCACAGACATTTTCATTGACAATAATCCTATGAACGATGTTCATTACAGCTTGGCTTAACTCGTGATAAAAGAGATCTTCTTGCTACCCGTCAAAATAAATAGCACTCTGATTAATGTATAGTACCTAAAATGTACAACGTACGTGGCTCTTATAATATGTTTTACTTTAAAGTGTTTTTGTATAAATTATATTTCTAAAATACATTGCCACTTAATACTGAGTAGGTTATTGTCTCCAATGAATTTTAGAGTAACTAACCAGTAATCTTCACATCAATACTATAAACTGGAAAGTTTGTAAGTTTGGATGTTGGTTTGGTTTTCTTTTCACGGGAAAAGTTCTGGTTAGATTTGGACGAAACACAGAAATCCCTTACTTTCATATGGATAATAGATACACTCTTGTTTATTGCGAATAAACGAAAAAATATAAAGTGCAGATTAATAAGACGGAGAATAGAGCAATCATGTATAAACGTACTTACAACTCTATCTCTCATTCTATCCTAGTGAAACTATACAAGCACTTGACCACATGAATTCTGACATTAAGCGAATTGACTCTTGGGCACAAAAAAACTCCTTGATTCTGAATCCCCTCAAAACCAAGTACCTTATATTAGGAAATCCCAAAGTAATTGAAAAAATAGCTAACCACGATCCTGTCATAACAATAAATTCAAGAAAAATTGACCGTGTGCATGAGGCACGTAACTTGGGACTAATTTTTGACGAACACCTTAGGTTTGAAAAACACATTAACAAAACAATCTCCACCTCATTCTACAAATTAAAAATGCTTTATAGAATAAGAAATTATATCGAAACACCTCTACGCATCCAACTATGTGATGCTCTTATCCTCTCCAGATTCAATTACGCCGACACTGTTTATGGCCCCAGACTTCTTTCTCGCACACAAACAGCGATACAGCGCGTACAAAATGCGTGTGCGCGTTTTTGCTGGGACATCCCTTCAAGAAGTCATGTGAGCCCCTACCTTAATACCGCAAACGTCCTAAATATGAAAAAAAGACGCCAGGTACACTTTGCCACTTTACTTTTTGGATTGATGCAGTCGAAAATACCCACATATCTCTACGAAAAACTCGCATGGGTAGGTGAACGAAGTGCCTTAAACTACCTAACTAGGTCTGCAAACTGTAAACTATCCATACCCAAGCACCACTCAGCTGCATTCAAGGGTAGCTTTCGATACAATGCCACTAAGTGTTGGAACAACATCCCACCACCATTAACCAGTTTGACAAATATTAATAATTTTCGTTTTCAATACCGGAAACATATTTTAAAATCCTGTTCTAACACTTAGTGCATTTGTATCGAATTACACATTAAATATCTATTTTATAACATAATATTATATACGCATTTATTCTCTGCCTATCTATCGTTATAATTATTATTAACATTGTATACATAATTTCATTTTATTTATTTACATTATATACATAATTACATACTGATATTATATATATATATTATATCTATCATATTAATAGAAATATATCCTTCACATAATATAGTTACTCATGTTAAATTTTCATTACATGTAATTCTAGACTGAAACTCCAATAGTCACTTGGGGTCACTGAAAATCAGTGGTGGTAAGGTATTAATCACCTTGCCATCATAAACTGAGTTGGCTCCATTTGTCAGGTCACTCACTGCCACATTACCTACTGTTTCTTAGGAATAAGCTTCTTCTTATTCTTATTATTTTTCTTTTATTTGTTTTTCCTTTGTAAATCAATTTGTAATCATGATGTGATTCTGACAATAAATGTGTTTATTATTATTATTATGTTTCTCATTTCCATAATACTCGGGTACCACCAGAAGGACAGTACCCGGATCTTTGGAAGGCTTACGTGGGGACACGGATCCAACACGCAGAGGCCCTTTCGAGAATTTTAATGTGTTGTGGGACACCAGCCGCAGCCTGCCCATGACTGCACTATAGAGATACAGCCCTGGGCAGTCCGCGGCCGATGTAGGACTATTGCAGGGTATGGAAATTTAATGATTGGGCTATGGATTGGGATGCTAAATGGACTGGTACTGAGGACTATGGGAAACTATGGCACCTGCCTTTCTACTAAAAGAAAGTAAAAATATGTTGGCAGGTGGTGACTCGCCCTCTCACTGTATGGGCCCCCGAAATAAGTCGCTGCAATAGTGCGACAAGGGGGCAACATATTGTGAGCAGCTAAGGGTGGAGAGGCGTCCCTGGACTTTAAACTACGATCACGCGCTCCCTGAGGGTCCAGCATCACGTGCCCACTCGCCACTTACGCTTCGCATCCACCCTTCGAGCTAAAAGCTCTCGCGACTCCACTCTGGCCGGCCGGTTAAGGCAAGCCAGAGGTGGGGGTCCTGTCCTCGTCAGGCTTCACTCCGACCGGCCGGTGAAGGCGAGCCGGAGATGAAGACAGGGGCCTCCCCCGGGAGCACTCGGTTCCCGCGGGGTCGCTACTCCCCGACACCCCGCCACAAGGTGTCCTGCGGGTTGACTGATTGCACGGGTGGAATATCTATTGTCACGTAGACAATAGATATTCCAACCGTGGGCGATGGGGTCGTCACATCCCTACGCCCTTATTATTATTATTATTATATTACTTATAATTTCGAAATTTGCAGTAAATAGCACTCAAAATTAGCGTTATATATTTCTCTATACTTATAACTGCAGCAAAAACAAACCGTGAATTCACTTTAATATTTCATTAAACATAAACTTGAGATTTGAGCTAGATAAACGGCGCTCAGCACTCGAGATCTCGTCGAGTTGTCGCTAGGCATTCGTTAGGACTCAAGAGGTCTTTAGCTAGGAATTTGCAAGACTTAACCGAATCTAATTCCTTGCTATGTTCTTATTTTGGTTACGTCAATTAATCCCTACTTTGCTACTAATGTTATAAATGCGAAAGTTACTCTGTATGTGTCTTTTTCACGCCTAAACGAACTGATTTGGATGAAATTCGGTGGAGATACAATTTGTTCACAACCTTCCAAAATGGTAGTTTTTAGGTGTTTTATAACCAATGTTATTTGTAAAAAGCTGTATCTGTTCCTTGATCTTATATTTAAACCGAGTAATAAATAATTCCTTTCAAAAAATTTCAGTACTAATCATCACGACTTTAAAATATTCTTAAGAAAATGTAAGCGGAAAAAGTCACTTGAAAAAGTTTTAGAGAAAACACTTTAAGACATTTTACCTACATAATGGTTATTTTTTATGATAATATGTTATGTTCATTTTAATAAAAAGTTAACTATACGTTTGTTAAACCAAACAAAAAAAATATTTTCAGAATGTTAAAACCAGGTGAAATAAGCTCCGATGCTATATTTATAGCGATTAAAATACGTATTGTATGTACATAAATTTCCCGGAATATGGTCATTATTTCATGTACGAAATATTATCAAGAACTTTCATTTTTTTTTTTTTTTAATCTTTATTTTATTAACGAGGGTTTGATCAAACATGATCATGCCACCCTCATTGGCATTACAAAAAACAACTATCTACGCTTAATACCAAGATTAACAATTTTGTAAATAAATCTAGCTTCCTTTGAAGAAGGAAGCGCCAAAAAAACATTAACATTGCCCAACAATCTAAGGTTCAACTCAGCAGCAGATCTCTCAGCCTCGTTCCGGACACACTCCACCATAATATGGTAAACATCCTCCACTATGTTACACACACTGCAATTGGGGATGACGATTTACCCATCAGATATGTGAACATATTTAGTGGGATATGTCCAGAACGAAGTCTGAGAGCAATTACAATTTCAGATCTACTTAAATTGGAACTGGTAAACCAAGGATATTGCCAAATGTGCGGCTGAATGGTTTTATACCAAATCGCTTTCGATAACGATCTCTCGTCGAAATGCTCCTTCCACATCTGACCACAAAATTCTCGCAAACAATAGAAATAATCGGTGTGTAATGGCAGGCACGTGAATGGTACTCCTTCCGTAACTGCGGTCCTGGCAAGGGAATCAACTTTTTCATTGCCAGGAATACCCACGTGAGAAGGGATCCATTGTATCTTAATTGATTGATTACTATTGCAGGAACCATTCCACAGCATTTTCAAAATGCTGTAGGCAATCGGTGTGCCTCGAAAATTCGAGGTACATCGAGCCAGGTGATATATAGCACTTTTAGAGTCTGTTAATATAACAAATTTACCATCTCCCAATGAATTAATATATGAAATAGCTTCTGCAATAGCAATCAGTTCAACGTGCATGATAGAAATTGAAAAATTAATGTGCAACTGAACGGAGCAGTTCAACTGAGGATCATAAATAGCTAGGCCGCATGAGTTGCCCAGTTTCGAGCCATCTGTGTAAATATGATAGAAATCTGAGTAATTGGAATTTAAATACTCTATCGCGACTTGTTTTAACATTTGAGGCTGATATCTCAATTTTGGTTTATTAATACCCCTGATTTCCAGTTCCAACACATCCCAAAGATCCACATTGCTGACCCAAGTTTGTAAAGTAAACATATCCAACTGACTGCTAGAATGCATAGGCTTTCCCTTTAACAAATCATGAACCAAGGCTAACAAAGGAGTATTACGGCGGGCCCAATAACCGTTTTTACAAAGACTACTCAACTCATTTATGATATCAACTATATTATTATCACTAAAAGCTTTGCTTTTCAGCCAATACTTGCCAGCTAAATAATATCTACGCACCCTTAGGGGAGGAAGAGATAACTCATTCTCCATAACATGTATAGCCGTTGATTTAATAAAACCACCTATAACTCGCATGCATTGATTTTGTATCTTATCCAGAATACTTAAATTAGTTTTACAGCTATTACCATATAGAACACACGCGTAGTCTAACTTACTTCGAATCATTGCAATATAAATTTGTCTTAACATAATTGGATGAATGCCCCAATCCGACCCAGCGATCACTTTGAAAAAATTTAACAACTTGAAGCATTTTTCTTTGACATATTTTATATGAGTGAACCAGCGCAAAGATCGGTCAAGCCACACCCCTAAATATTTTACGCTATCAACAGACTGTATTGGGATACCTTCAATGAAAAGATTAATAGACTCTCTACGCCAACCCCTTTTGAATATGCAAAATTTTGTTTTATGGATCGAAATGTCCAAACCAATAGCACACAATAGTTCGACTAATTTATCCAATGCTCTCTGTAAGTGAAATCTTCCATACTCCGCGCTACGGCAATTAATAAAAAGAACAAAATCGTCTGCGTACTGTGAAATAGACACATTATTTATATTTTTACAAATATCTATGGTAACAATATTAAAAAGGAGTGGAGAAAGAGGGTCTCCTTGGGCTAGGCCGCAAGAGGTAGACCTTCGAACAGAAAAGTAATTAGATCTAATTTCCAAGCGTCTGTCCTTCAAAAAATTCCAAATATATCGACATATTTTGGGGCTAACTCCTAACTTTTGCATAATTCCAATCAAACTTAATACATCGACATTATTATATGCGTTATTTATATCTACAAATGTAGCGAGGCAAATATCATTTCGAGAAAAGCCCATTTGTATTCGCGAAACTAAGTTACTTAAATTATCAAGAGTAGAACGGCATCTGCGAAACCCAACAGTATTAGGAGAGAAAAAATTGTTTCTTTCGATGTACCACTCTAAGCGTTTAAGAAGAATATTATGAAAAACTTTGCAGAGGCAAGAAATAAGCGATATAGGACGAAGGGAACTAGTACTTTGATCATTTCGACCGGGTTTTGGAATAGGTACAATCGTGATATCTCGCCATTGTAATGGTACAAAGCCAAAGGAATAAAAAACATTAAATAACTTCAGTAAAACTCGTTGCCCGTTTTCAGGTAAATGAGCCAGCATAGAGTATGAAATATTATCACTTCCTGGTGTCGAGTCCTTATGACGCATACAAGACTTTAATTCCTGCATGGAAATTTGGTTGTCCAAAATAGTCATGCCAGCGTCAAAAATAGGATCCTTAGGGACGGCCGAGTCGGGTGTCAAATTCTGTAAGAGATTATCGGCACTCTCTTTATCGACACAAGGGCGCGATGTGTTGATGCCTTTCAACCAGCTTATCTTATGCCACATTTCACTTAACTTAGACTGGCCATCAATAGAAGAGTAAAAATCGTGGCGTGACCGATTTTGCGCTTCCCGTATCAAGCGTTGAGATTCGCGGACTTTAGTTTGTAACTTTGCAAAATTATGTGGAGTCGGGTTGCGGCGAAAAGTAGAAAGAGCTAACCGTCGATCTGCTACACACTTTGATAAGATTACATTCCAGTAAGGTTTCGGTTTGAAACTACTTGCTGGATTGTGACTTATCTTAACAAATGGAATATACAAATCGGCAGCTAAATTAATAGAGTTAATAAAGTTATTATACAACGATTGAGGATCTTCATTAGAAAATACCCAGTGATCAAATTCTTTTTCTAAAAACAATGTATAAGACGACCAGTCCGCGTTTTTAAAATTACGGCGCAAAGTATAATGCCCTCGTGTGTTATCCCATTGCGAAGTTATTTTAATGATAAGATGATCGCTACCTAAATTTTCACTTAAGATGGACCATTTCAACTTTAAAGCTATATCGGTAGAAGCCAGGGATATATCCGGCGAGGACTGTTGCAAATTATTATTAACAAGTTTTAAACGCGTGGGAGTGTTACAATTATTCAACGTAATGAGATTACTATCCAAAATAGCGTCCTGAATATTAATGCCACGCGTGTCTATTTTATTTGACCAGTTTGTATTATGTGCGTTAAAATCGCCTAATAACACACATTTCTTATCAAAATTACTAAAAAGAAGATCCCAATCTGATTTATTTGTATTTATCGAAGGGGGACAATATATGGACGCAACATATTTTATACCCTCACAATTAAATATCTCAATAGCTACAATTTCAATACCCGACCTTATATTAGTTAAGTCACATTTTAAAGTTGCTCTAACTGACCGGTGAACGATTAAAGCAACACCACCATACCCGTCACACCTATCTTTACGGAAAATATTGTAGCCACTTACTCTTAACTCACTCTCAGGCTCTAACCATGTCTCATTAACAGCAGCAATGTGAATCTTTTCTTGGTTCAGTAACTGTTCTAATGCATTAGCTTTTGGGCGAATACTCTGAGCATTCCATTGTATCATATTAAGCTTTATTTTGTTTTTAGTTACAGACATTTGTAATATTCAATAAATCAATAACATACTGTAAGATTGGCCAATCAGAAATATTTTCCACAATTACAAGCATTACCCATTCAATACAACTTCTAATCACACTTTGCACTTTAGTTTTAAATGTGGCTCCTTTCAGGAAGATTATGTCCTTTAACCTGCTTAAAAGCTCACTGAACTTAACGTCTTTCTTCTCCTTATTCTCTGTTGTATTCTTTACTTCTGATTCTTCTACTTTTGAGGACGTTTCAACATCCATAAACTCTTTAAAAATATTTGTCCTTTTTGGTGTATGAGAAAAGCTTCTACTCCTTCTGCTCTTCGATAGAAATGAGTCTTTGACGACATCCGCGTACGTTGACCTCCGACTTGGCGTTACCTGAATAGATTCAACAGGCAGAACATCAAATGAATTACCGTCGACGTATTCATTTATGGGGAAATAATCTTCATTATCAGCAGAGTGTGAGACCTTATTTTTAGTAGAATCCGACGGAACGTAGAGAGAAAGTGCTCTTCTATAGGTACAATTATACTCCGCCATCAACTCTCTAAGCTTTCTTTCCTTTTGGTAAGACGGACAAGAACGAAACAAAGACATATGTTTTCCTCCACAATTAGCACACTTGAATGTTGATGTATCACAGTTAGGATGGTTCTCAGAACATTTTGGACATACTACTTTTGAGGACACACATTTGCTTTTAGTATGTCCAAGCTTCCAGCAGCGCGTACATTGTGATACGGGAAATACGTAAGGGTCTACTTTGATTCGCAATCCATCTACCGATATATAGGGTGGGCGGTAAGAACCTTTAAAACAAATGCGAATGGATTCGCACGACTTCCATCCTGAACTCTCGCTACTACTTCGGCGGGAAAGTCTGTGAACGGAAAATACCTCGCCCGGTTCTGGACACGAAATATTTTTAATAATCTCTTCTTCTTTTAAATCCAAATCTACATCTTTTATAACGCCATACGAAAAATTAACTTCCATAGCCCTTTGAATTCTCCACCCCATTTCTTGAAACTTTTTAGACTTTTCAAGTTTTTCCACCATCTTCTCGTTACACACGTCAACCCTAATTCTATAGGGGTTTATATATTTAACACTCTCAACATCCAAAATATCTTCACCGCTAAATAATTTAGCTAAAGAAAACTGCTTCGGTAAAATTTCTTTTGAAGAAATATAAACTTGAAGTTTATCCTCCACAATCTTAGTTTTGCATCTTTTTTCTTTTCTTTGAATTAAATTCCAATCATCCTCATCCCTCCCTCTTTTACTTGGTTTATGCTCACCAATAGTTTTCTTCGGCGTCTCAGAACAAACTTGTATGTCTTCTGAGGTATCGTCAAGTTCCTCGTGACAATTTGAGTGGTTTAAATTAGTAATATTAACGCTTTCGCGCTCAGAATGGATTAGATTATCAGTATCCATTATTTAATTCAAAGGCCGACGCGCGGCTGCCGCAGGTAGAAACCTAACGGTAACCGCGGTGAGCCGATACCGCACGCGATGACTCAGTACGCAACTTATTACGAAGTACGCGTTCACCTCGATCGAGTGACGAACCGAGACTGAAGAACTTTCATACGAAATTAAATTTCTGAAAATTGTTATTAATTATTTTTATTGGCGTTAAATTTTCTTGGTTTTATTTTTCATAAAATTTAACGGTTCACTGCAATTATTTGAACATGATTGTCTTATTATATCTTCTTATATTACATTTTCATGTCTCAGTGTTAATAATTACCATAGTCCTTGGAAAAAGTATGATCGATATCACTGAAATTTGAAAGGAAAAAAAAATCTTTTAATGGGACTGTGCGGAAAAAAAAGCCATTTTTTTTAAGATTTAGACAAATTAAATACTAACGTTTAAGTATAGATTTGAAATATGAATTTGCAAATGCATTTATGAAAAGGAAATTAACAAATTATAGTGTGTAGCGCTCTATGAGTACCTATGGTTTATTTTTCTAAAATTCTATTTACTAAAATATGCTATCTAAAGGTTTAATATTACTTATCTACAGGCATTTATCGAGGCATGCTATAATAGGCCTAAGACCAACAGGAGCGGAGCACTGCGGGTAAAACCGCGGGGCACAGCTAGTATTCCTGTATTTGGAATATTGACAGAGATGTATTACAGTCTTAGTTGAAGAAGTTACAAATGGTTCGGTCGACATGCGACCTAGCAGTAGTGACTACAATTTTATAAATTTTTCTCGGTCTCCATTATTTATTTGTTGGATGCGTGATGTAAGCAATATTGAAGTTTCTGCGATCCTACTAGAATTTGTTTTCTTGGCAGATCATGGTCGTAATTGATTTGCTATAGTTTAGTGCAAATGTTTTTCTAAATACATGATACTTTTTTATTAAATACAGAAATTATTCACATAATCAATTATTAAATATTTAATTAATATTTAAAAAATCGTTCTAGGTCCCTGTAACGTTATGATATCATATCCGATGAGATCTCAAGTTAAACAATTGATAGGGAAAAAGTAAACTGCAAAGTCAATTTCATAAAAATCAGATGCCGCAAACATTAAAACATTACTATTATTTTTTTATCTTAAACAAGTTTATACAAATAGAACATGATATAAATTGCACAGTATACAGTAAGATATAAAATGCCATAAATATCACAACAACAGTATTGTACGCTGCGTATCGTATGGTTACGCTCCCAGAGGATCAAATTTAATCTTGAAACGAAATGGGAAATCTTTATATTCAATTACACATACAAACAAAAACGTTCCTATTCCACTAAATTTAAACAGATCCTGTATTCGTACATTGTTCTTTTATTTACGTAATGTTCAACGTAGTTCAACGTATATCTTATATGTATTTAAGCTTTTTACTGTTTTATAAAATAATATGTACTATCATCCATTTGAGTCATTAGAGATTACTAGATTTGTATGTTTTATTGTACCTATACTAGATTTCCGCCCACGGCTTCGCCCGCGATTTCAAAGAAAAACCCGCATAGTTCCCGTTTCTGTGGGATTTCCGGCATAAAAAGTAGCCAATTTCTTAAACTGGGTCTTCAGCTACCTACATACTCACAAATTTTTGCATTTATAATATTAGTAGGATAAATAAATAAGGAATCAATGTATCTTGATTCTTTCAAAATTGTACGTATCCTACGTTCCCTTGACCCTTGATTGATTGAGGTGACTCTGCGGAAAATACCAAACTCACACAAATAACAATTAACCGAGGCTTCGAAACGATCGATATAGAAATAATACTTCTATTCGTGACTGCTTTCGTACTACGCATCTTTGTTGTACCACTTAAATCTTAATGCTATTGTTGATTGTTTCTTAACACTTGAAAGAAAAGCATTATTAACTCAGTTAATTTGTAGTTTAATAGCTTCCATACCATATTTTGTAATCGGGATATACCTATATCTTATTTTGGTCCGAAGTAAAATATAACTGTACTAGGCATATATTTCAGATGAAATCATTTGCTTTTAATAAATTTATAATATACCAAAGACTTATCTTTGTGTATGTTGAATAAGATTAAATATTATATTAAGAGATATGAAAAGTGGCTTCTTAAAGATAAATTGATTGTATCGATGTATTGAATATTGTAATGGATTCGCCGAATCTCTCTAAAGCACTCTAGTGTATTCAAATATTTAGTAGACAAGTAACCATTTAGTATTTTTCGCGTCTTAAAAGTATAGAATAATTAAATTTATTTGTATTAAAGTTATATTAGTTTCACCACAAACGCAGTTAAACGAATTTTAATTAATTAGTTAGAATATTTAGAAGCTTTCGTTTTTTTTCGGTACAGCTACGGCGAAAATATGTGGCTACTAATCCCGCCTCATGATGGATTTTTTTTTGTAAAAAGTAATTGTTTTTCAAGCCAAAGTAGCTGTAGGTGTAGCAAGACGAGTTTTTATGTCTTATTTCTATCAAATTTCTAACTCAGTTAACACCTCCTTACGTCATATTAAAACTAACTTTGTTATAGTATTATTACCTAATCATAAATTGGCTCAACAATAATCATTTTAGGGCACGCGATATGATTTTCGATAAGGGTTATTTTCTTACCAAAATTGTGTTTCCGAAAAACAACTTTATGACTATGGAAATAGAGTTCATTCCTCCTTAAAATTTTCACACCTTAATCGGTAACTTAACAGTAACACGTCTTTCTTATACCCTCACGCATGGTTTTTTATAAAGGTGACTAGTTATTACATAAATCACGCAAAGTTTATTTAATCAATGTACTTAGAGCACTGTAACCTTAACTCTAACTTTATAAACTGCCAACTTTTATAAAATTCAAATTCTTCAAGCGAAGAATGAACCGGTACCTATTAGGGAAGCGAGTGCCATCTTAGACCACATCTTAGCTTTCCACCAGGTGAGACTGTAGTTAAGCGCTTCCCTATCTAGAATAATAAAAATAAGAAAAATATTGGCTATAATTAACTTGAAAAGATACTTAAATATTTGGAACCTTCACCCAATTAATGAGTCATAGTGTTTCTAGTATGAATAATTTTTGCATACAATCTCCTATACTTATAATGCGTTCATCTTACTTTGCTTTTCCACGAGTGATGATCAACATGCGCAGGAGTTCTTAAATGCGAGCCTGCAGAGAGATAACAAATGGTATAAATTTGACATTTAAATTCGCAAAGTAGTTTGCGTATTAACTTTTTACCTGCAGCTTCGCCCGGGTTTTCTAAAACTAAACAAATTATACACTAAAACATTCCTCTTGAACTATTTATATAGTCTCTTAAATATCCAACATCAAATCAAAAGGGAAATAAAGACTCCGGGAAGAATTATATTAAACTGGGTAGTGAGGTTCTGATTAGTTTGAGTTCAATTTCACATATTATCATTGTCTACTTTTATATTACGATTTAAACCTATTTACTTTCAAACGGAGGAGGCGCTTACATTTACTTTTAATACAAAATTTAATAAAGTCTTATAATACATCGCGTGTTAGTTTATCACGTAATAATAAAGTCGCTTTATAAGCGGGATGTTTTAACGATCTTCACAGACGATGTTCGTTTTGATTAACTTCTTCATTACGAGCCATAAACTTAATGCGTTCCAATGTCGGCTTTCAGTTTTTAATCGCGTTACAACATGATATTACACAATTTTATTGCTTGGATGAGTTTATATTATACATAATATACCGATAAAATTTCTTGGGAATTTTCGATTTCAGTGGATAAGGAAAGCTAAGATATAAGAGGCAGTTGTAATGCTGGGAAGTATTCTTTCGATGAGAGAGTTCGCGTCTAATTGTAGCGGGAAAATTAGAGCAGAAGAGCGTGTCTAGAATAACTAACTCAAAATATTTATTGCATTTAAAAATACACATTTTGATATAGGTAATAAATAAGTTTATTGATATGTGTAAGTTAGCGAAACCCTTACCTATGTACTTATTTAATTAATATAAATTATTAAAAATGTTTCAAACAATCTGCATAATAGTGTCATGTTTATTAATTACACTAATTTCAAATTTGAGAGAAACATTTTTTTTTTATAAATACACAATCATTATTTTTATGATTATAACGTACAATAATATATATCTCGGTAGAATTAAAAAGTAACATTTAAAATACATGAGACTAGAACCTGTCCCTTAGCCTTTGAACGATGCTTATGTTAGAATCGAGAACGTTAGCCTACTAAATAATAGGTTCACTTGGAGCTTAACAAGTCTTTGAATATTTGAACAGAGCTTTTACAGCAAATATAGAATATTTAATGTGAAAATTAATGTAAATTGATTAATTCGATATTTACGCCTATGCAGTAAAGTGAAAATTATAAAAGTTATTTTAAAAACTGATACACATTTTTTTCACGCAGATATTACCCAATTGTATCATTTGTGTTTGTGTAATTGTTTATCCCCTATCTAGGTAAAAACCCCAAAACCGAAATATATCCTTACCAAGCCAAACTAAACGCACATTTGCTCACAATAATCACAATATCTTACAAACACCCATTTATGTCATGTACAATCTATTTGACAGGTCGGCTGTCACTCAGTGTTAACCTAGGCTTCTAATGCATGGCTGTTCCTCCGGTCGTTGACTTATGAATGCATATTACTGCACCCTGATATTAGCAGGTCTACTTCACTGAAAATAAACTAAATGGAAATATAAATCACATGTACAGTAATGTTAATGGGAAATGTTAACAATAAGATGTGTATCTATAAAATTATGATACATGAGGCAGAATTATGTTACACAATTTACTAGCAGAAATTCATGTCATATAAGAAAGTCATTGTGAGTGCCAGTACAAAAAAAAGACGTGTGGCACTCGGGGACTGCCGCGGTAAAGCTTTGCATGCTATGCCTTCAAGCCACACCTCCGTCGGAGTGGGGAGCGTGAGGTTTTTTCGTTACTGAATTTCTGGATTCGGTCCCCGCGCTCAAGGCCCGCGATAGAAGCTATGCAATAGCTTAAAACAATTATCAATTAAAACTGCTACGCTGAGAACTAAGTCTATGGAACCTCTTGCCAGCTCTACAAATGTTATTAACTAAACTTCTTGAATCTTTGAGATTGATTAAAAACGTGAGAGAATTAGCGCAACGATCAGCCATATAACGCACATTCATAATAAATGAACGTCGTACTAAGTCCTATCTCAGATCGTCATAATATATGAAGTCACTATACTTGCGTCGAGTTTGTAACTACATTAACAACCGTTGTAAGGAAGGGACTACTAAGTCCCGTTTTATGGATGGCAGCGTGTTTAATAGTTGGAGCATAATGTAATAAAGGGACTCTCTAGTTTGTATGATGGACATTAATTATGGTTACATTTAATACATAAGCTTGAAAATATGAACACCGCCTGAAAATGTTTCTCTTTCAACAACATAATATACTACTGGACTTAATAACTTAGTTGGTGCTAGGTCGTGCAAATGTAGAATTGTAATTGTAAAAAATATTTTATAAGCGCTAAAATAATAAAAATTATGAATCTCTTATGCAAGTAATAGTCATTAATTCTTGAATATTAATATTTCAATAATGTTGCTAGAATTTGGAAGAAGATTTTCAGTGGAATTTTTACGTTATAATTAAATTACGTTAAAACTTCATTATTTTTATCGAAAATCAGATAGTTTATTTAATTAAAATTATATTACGAGCCCTGCTAATTAAGAACCTTATGTTTTTAATAACTCACAAAAGTCTGGAGGTCCAATCAATAATGTAAGAAATTAGAAAAATACTAATTTGATTGCCTGAACGTTTCATTTATTAATAACTTTTAATTGTTCAGTTACCTCATAAATTGCTTAATAACATTCTTTTAAATTATTCACAATTTTCAGTAGCTACTTAGTAACTTTTTTTAAAATATATTAATATCAAACTTTATAATATATTCGTTATAATGCGACTTCTAATTACTATAAAAATTATGCATTATCTAACGCCAAAAAATTCGACACTACAAAATTAAAACATACCCGTATCTTACTTACTATGCCATCAATTCCGTACGGATTTGTGGATTCACACTTTAATTACAAATGCAACAAAAAGTAGTTTTCGTTTAAATCCAATCATCCCAATGCACTTGCGCTCTCTCCGTCTTAGGGAGCTTTTTAATTACCGTACTTTAATTGAGTTTTCGAAATACGCTTTATAAATTCCGATTTCGTGATCTTATTTCAAACTCATTGATGACTTCTTTTTCAAGTATTTCATCGCCCTTACCCTATTTAAAAATTGTACTAAAATTTTCTATCATATTTAACAGACTAAAGCTTTTAAGGATGACATACGAATCTAATATGGATTTTCTTGAAAAAAAAATGAAAACTATATTTCATATTTAAATTATTAGGTAACACAGTTTCATTATACAAAGTTACTGTTTTTTGCACGTTCCTTTCAGTTTCAGAGAACAAATAAGTGTCGGTCCCACTAAACCGAACTTTTCCCGTAAACTTCATTGACGAGAAGAATAGCCTTCCCCAGGTTTACTTTTGTGCATTATTCTAAGAATTTCATTTGTTTTAATAATATTTCTGCTATTTATGTTATAAAAGTGAAACTTTCATGCTTCTCAATGCATTTCAACACCAAGAGTAAAAGAAAAGAATAGCTCTTTTTGTTAAATGTTTTCACCGTAAACGAAGTCAAGTCCTTTAACAAAGGATGTTAAGTGCAATAAATGTTATAGTATCTTGAAAGAAGAAAACCTAATCGAACTAAAATTATAATCAGCATAAAATTAGATAGCGTGGTTTTATTCATTCAAGCTCTGAGAAAAGGCATATAACTCAGCATTAAGCCCATAGCCACAATGCTGGTATGCTGCCAGAGTCTGGCGATAAGATAATTACGCCTTAATCGCATGAAGTCAATGGCAACATGGAAAATTCTCGCTTATATTTTGGCCTGGATTTGATACCCGTAAAGACAATGATAATATTCTTAATTTTTCCGCTGACCAACTCTTAGACCTTAGTAGGTACCTACAATTATTATGGTGTGAAAGCAAAACTGCGACCAAAAAAATATCTACCATTCCAGTTAACGTAAAACCCAACGGTGACATCTTTGAGACGTTTAACAAGTCAAGTCATAAGGTGGTCAAGTTGGTAATTATTGAAATGCCTCCAAAACTAATTTCTTCTTTCTTAATAATATTATGTATTATTTGCAGTTAATTTTTCAAAAAATATTGTCTTGCTTTCGTATAAAGAAAATTTAATTGTTCAAAAAAGATGGCGTATCATGTCATCAAATAGCAGAAATGCGCTCAAGCATTTTACATTCTCTGTATCATGCCTAGAGATTCAGAAAGCGTCTCAAAGACACACTTTCGAAGTTAATTCGGTAACTTCTATAAAAGCCAGTTACCTATAACTGGAACACACTCGCACTGGTTATTACTTCGTCATATAACATAATAGAGATGTAGTTGCAGTAATTCTTAAGTCTTAAAGTTATAAAATCCCTGTGTTCATTCACACGCAAAGGGACCTGGCTGCGACCAATTGGCAAATTCACAAAGACTAAAGAATTACTCGCTTTATCGAAGATATAAACAAAAATATCGTAATCATTATGAGACTCATGCATTTCTATGTAATATTATGTACTCCTTGTTTTCGTTTGAATTTTAAAATACATGTACTTGTTTACTTGATGTTCAATTATCGAGTTAACATATTAACATTGTTATATCTATAAACAACCCCTAAACTCCAATGAGACCTTATTAAATGACCAACAAGTTAGTTAACCTTATATCAACATTGTTATAAGTTTTGCTGCATGAATGTTTTCTTTTTATCCGTCTTTACGTCTCAATCTTTGATTATCTTAGTAAAGCTACGCGCCAAATAAAAAGATTCTGCGCTCCTCAGGGAGCCGTAAGTCGGTCGAGAGCTTGTTTTATTTAATTAGTGCTGCCGCAGATAAGCGAGCTGCAATTTATTTAAGTGTTCCTGTATTAACGAAGAACGTTGAGAGGCTATTTCTAAGCTTATCACGTAATTATGTTAGTTTATACTTACTCCGGATTAGAAAAGAAATTGTTTAAAGGCACGAGCTGAATAAAGAGACGGTTGAATGGAATCAAAATGTTTCTTTTTAGAACTAGCTACAGTTCAATTTTAACTTGGTACGGTAAATTTTGCTTTAATTATTAACGTTGATAATTTTTAGTGAAACTCCCTTTATACGTTATCCAGACTGTATACATCTCTTAACATCTAAATTTAGTTTGAAATTAAAATAGCGTGCTAGGATTATAAAAATAGATTTGTCAAAAAATATTTTTACAATAAGTAATACATTTTTTTCTATGAAAAACATGAAACTGCAATCATTGAAAATTTTAAAAGCCGAAAGGTCCCCCATTGTCGCTAACAACTCAATACAAATAAATATAAATGAAACAAAAGTGTAATAAAAACGCTCATGACTCAAGTTTAAACGCCACTTGTAGTCAAAAGGAAAGCTTTATGATTTCGTGACAATATCGTATCCAGATCACTTTTTACACCGGAATCGTTTTATGGAAATGATTACGGAAACCCTGAGTATTATGCATGTTCATTTTATGCTACCGTACAAACGGATGGCTGGATTATTTATTGCTTTAAATGTAGGCCTTAATTCTAAGTTATTAATGTATTTACGTTTAAAATTGTGTGTTTTGTTTTATTATTTCATTCTTGTGTTGGGTAATTAGTTAACTGTTAATCGCTGTGTTAGTAATTAATATTGTTTAAGACATAATATTTCAATCTATATATCAATATATATTATATTCTATATAATATTATGTCGGGTATTTCCATTTGGTTTTATTGTATATTTTTGATTTTATTAAGCAAAAGGCCTGGGATTTGCAACATTAATTAATAAAAATATAAAATACTTCGATTCGATCCCTTTACATTTTATCAACAGCGCGTAGCAGTAGCGTAGAAGCTAGTAAAAGCGCCTACTTAAATATACAGGATTCTTTGTAATTATTATCATTGAATCCACTCTTCACAATTAAACAAGAAAAAAGTCCTTAAACAATTAATTTACAATAACATCACATTAAAACATTTTACACGGCGTGACTTCCTCGTGTTTGTTTTAATATTAACATCGAAAAAGTTGCACGTTATAAATTCCAACACGGAATTAATACTTCACTTTACTTTCAAGCATGTGAAAAAGTTTGACAATGAAACGTATAGCCGGGAATTTTCCAAACAGGTGCGGTCTTACGAGCGTTAACTTGCTAACAAACTTTTGCCGATTGTTTATTTTTAATGTTACCCAAAAATGTTTTCGAGCTCGCCTTGTTGGGACTTTGTATTCACATTCCGTTTTTGCTTCGACGAGCTTATGATTTACGGCTGCTTTCTGAAAAATGAACGTACGATATTGCCAAACGTTTACGTAATCTAATGTGAATTGTGAATTTACTTACTGTGGATGGCATTTGTAAGAGAACGTTGTGTGAAATATTGCTGCTAAATACGATAGATCTAATAAAATCCATAGTTTATGCTCAAATCTTATGTTATCAAACTTAGATCGAGTTCTCTTTTTATATTTATTTTAGTCTGTTTTTATATTTTCCTCGACAGTCTGACTTCTTGGATGTGCCGGGTTTCGTCATGAATGAATAAATTGCGTGTTATAATCAAAGTTATAGTATAGTATAAATTCCTAAAGCTTTAAGCCTTCTTTCAAGTCAGTCTATTTATAAAGTAGGTAGATGATTATCGTTTCGCAAATAATAAATAGAAGCAGATGATACAAGAGATAATTAACTTGTTGAAGATTTTCATCTCAAGAGTTAGAAAATTTAAATCCAACAACACGAAAATGTAATTATTATTATTGAAGAATTTAAACTGTTTTATCGTCTTATTAAAATCCAAAGACTCCCAAGATGGCACATTCCGATACCGTCGACAATTATCGCCGACCACTGATAAAGTCCACAATAATTTAGTTCAATTTAAGAGGGATTATGTTGGTATCTCAAAGAAAGTTCCAGATTGGAAGCCCAATGGAATCGAGTTTTGTTGAAACAAAGTTAATGTTTTTGTAGCGGTCGGATGCTGCTGACTTTTTGTTAGTCGTATTTTGCTTTTAATTATACCACGGGAATAAGGATTTGTTTGGAAAATTGTATAAGTTAATTAGCAATGTGTGGTTGTTTTCTGTCTGAAAAAGAACTTTGATATGCGTATATTTACATTAAATATATTACTTTCTTCACTTACATTAACACACGTGTAAGCTTCAAGTCAGAACGGGTTTAATTTACATTTACATGTACCTTGTTTTAATTAATTATTATTTTCATACAAAATTAACAGCTTTTACCCTTTGTTTTGTATGTTGTGCTTAATAAACACCTGCGAAATGGATATAAGTATACTTATAGTTCGTATAACTGTTAATAAAAATCATGTTTGAATAGAAATATCATCTCTATAGGTATTATATCGTGGACTTTGAGTTATATTTAACAAGTCTTTGCCGCACTTGACCGCCTCCTTGGTACAGTGGTTGACGCGTGAGCGAAACACCGAGGGGTCCTGGGTTCGATTCCCGGTGGAGAAAAAGAAAAAAAATGTCTTGGTCTGGTAGGACACAGAAGGCTGATCACTTACTTGTCCCTAAAGAAAATCGATCAGTGAAACAGATGTATAATGCATCTGTCCCTTACTTTTTCAAACGGGCATGGGACTTCACTTCACTTACTTTGCCGCAATTATATTTACATGAAACGCAATTATATTTTTTGTAAATGTACTTATATTTACTTATTATTTAGGTTATAAATATTGAAGTTTTCGATTAATATTATTTTCATTATTGTGGTTTTACTATTTTCAGTTTTCACAGCCAATATCATTCGAATAGCTAAGCTACAGCTACGAATCAAAATAAACTAACCAGCATAAAATGAATCCCTTTTCCATATTTTAACGTACAACTGCAACAGGAAGATAATAATATTAAATCCTGTATATAGCAAGTCAAGGTGTAAGTTCCTATCAAATAAGGCTTATTGTTATTGCGTAATCAAGTTGTAGAGAGCGAGATACAGAGCCTACATAAGTATATAGTATCTACATATATGTAACATTGATTCCATTCAAATGCTGAGTAAATTTAGAATAGCTTCCATAAGATATAATCGTAGTTCTATTACGCCCACGGTTCCTCACATCCTAAAGGCAGTGTTCAGTTTAGATTGTCATACAAGCGCTTATGACTTAATTTTTTGGATTGATGAGAATATAAATAACATGTGGCAACTATTAGGTTTAAAATACATTGCTGAGAATAAATGGATGATGATAATAATGGATCCATTAAATTAATAGATATTTATAACATACCTACTATATCTCTGTATCTCTACAGAAAATGCAACCAAATTACTCATGCAATTAAAAATAATAGTCGTTATTTCGAATTTTATAACAAACCTGCTTGCGAAACAGTTACTAGAGAATGTTTGCTTACCTTGCAAAGCGAACGTTGGTATAAACCTCAGTACACATTTACCCTCCTTCACACATCGCAGGCCACAGGTACAACGTTGATCAGTGTGTTCTGCACCTAAATCTACAACTGCCCACTCTCGATTGCATTCCAAGACCTTAGTTTCGAGTTTCGGATAAGCAAATAGTATTACGGGTATACTGTATTTGGAAACTAACTTGAATACTGAGATGTGGAAATACAATTTTCCTTAATTTATAAAATATAAATTTTATCTATAATTATTCGAAAGCTAGTTCGATATTCAAAAGCTCATATTCTAACAATATACCAGCATCAATTGATACGCCTGCAAAAGACAACATATTTTTTGAACGCACATTCGGATAAAATGAAACTAAGTGCTTTATTCAATTTATTATACTCATACTACATAATATTATTTATAAGCAATATTCACCCATACAAATACATTAAATTGTTCATTGGAAACATTTGTGTGTAAAATTAATTTGAAACACTTAAAGTTACTCAGTAGGTACTCTATTTTAATCACTATATTATTCATTCGTAGATTTGTTTGCAGCTCAAAGTGAATCCATATAAACGAGAATATTAGATAGGTCTTATGAACTTAATTTGTTAGAACAACAGAATAATTATTTCCATTTAGATGCTAATTCCTTCAATCGCGTAGGAATTCGAAGCTACGTTCAGTTCGACTTCATGGTATTCAAATAATATTATTTGTAAGACGCCGACTCGCGAGAAACTAAGAACTTATTCGATTCTTGTTCGATTAGCATTTTAGTTGCTGTTGAAATGATGTATGTAAAGTAATGTGACTACATATTAATGAAAAGTCGCTGAATCATTCCGCGATGCGTTTAAGTTTTTGATTTGTAAAGTACAGATTTTTAATACAAAAGAAGTATAACATAATATATAATCAGCACCTCATTTTTTATTGAAGGTAAAAAAAAGCTAGGAAAAAGTTTAAAGTTTTAAATAGCGTAGCTCTTGTTAAGACTCATGGGCAATGGTAATCGCTCGCTACCGGGCGACCCACCAGTTCGTTTGCTAGCATTTTTTTTAAAGTAACCTATTGTTACTAATACGATAATCTAATTAATAAAGGTCTGGAAAAATGCAAATCATTTCACTGTACAACATTAGAAAACTTAATATATAAGCTTTGACACTATATCACAAGTTGCAATGTGCAAGTTTCTTAAGCAATGTTTGGAGAGTTAAATAAAACTTTACTACGATTTATATGAACATATGCGAAGCAATGCACCTGTGTCCAAGTTTGAAGCCAGCTCCTTGAAGTTTAGAATTGGTTGGAATACAATAAGTGATAGTTTGAAACATAGTTAGTGTCGGTATCAAGAAGGTATGCATGAATATATTCACTAGTAGCTACTTTTCTATAAAACTTAGCGGCCTAATTTAATGGTTTGTATATTCAACATTTTCTACAGTAAATTGAAGCTTATGTGTCTCCAAAAATTATCTATATTATAACTACATATCTACTTTTCTATAAAACTTAGCAACTTTATTCAATGGCGTCAACATCAATATTTTTTACAGGAAGTCGAAACTAAATCTACTAAATGTTTCCTAAAATTACATAAAATTATAGGACATTATAGGACATGGCACCCGGCACACGGCACACCACACACAGCGTCAATAAAGGTTTTTATCACAATATTATTCATAACAGGTTCGTAAAGGCAATTTTGAGTTAAATCTTTTTGAGGTTTGTAACAAAGCCAGTGAGGCATGATTGGAGATGCAGGCAATATCTGGTTGAATTTAAAACAAAGGAAACTTTGCAGCGTAGTGAAAGTTCGTAAGGCTCTATTGTAGAAGTCGTATGAACAGTTTCCGCGATAATTAAGAAAGTGAACCCGTCTGTGCCTTTGTTATGTTTCTAAGCATCGTTCAATTAATTCTGCGTTTGGTGACAGGACATTTAGACCGGGAGATACTGACACAAAATTTCGAGTCATTTGTAACAGGATGGCGGTTCTACAGGGATCTTAGTACGCAATGACAAAAAGAAAAACGATGGTGTGAACGCTGGTACCGGCGGCTTAGTCGCGTGGGCGTTAGTCGAACTCGTTGGAAAAATAGCGAAGTCAAACGATTTGTAACACAAAAATTTTAGAATTTACCGATAGCCCATAAAAAAGAAGTAGGCGGTAGTGTCATGCCATACTTTTCCGGTGTGACTTACAGCCCGCCATACCGACGCGAATGTGTTGATTTAAAAAAAAAACAATTCAACCATTTGTACCAGGCTAACTTTTGCACAGGTAACCATCGTCGTGCAGCCATTTACGAAAATCGCCATGCCATACTTTTCGGACGATTCCAAATGGTCGCCATACCGCCGAAAATCTGCAAATTTTTTTTTTCGCCGAACCATTTGTAACACCCTTAATTTTTTTTTCAACAACTCCTGAATGATTATAAATAGAAGTGTGATAATGCCATACCTGTGGGAGGTGGCGAATGTGTATAAGATTTTTTTTTATTGTATGATTTTATTCGTATTTTAAACGATTTGTAACAGTATGGCATTAATCTTTCCTATAAGTTTGAGGTTCAACAAATATAAATACAAAATTTCAAAGATCTAGGTGGTAGAAATCTTCACTTCTATAAATTAATAATAAATTTATTTATGAAGTATGGCAGCACTTTTTCCCCCTACTAGAAGTATGGCAAATATAATAATGGTCACATTTTATCAAATACTCTCCAAAAATCCAAATGCAATACTGGTACAAAAAGTTTGGCGAAAAAAAAAAATTTTTGCAGATTTTAGGCGGTATGGCGACCATTTGGAATCATCCGAAAAGTATGGTATGGTGATTTTCGTAAATGGCTACACGACGATGGTTACCTGTGCAAAAGTTAGCCTGGTACAAATGGTTGAATTGTTTTTTTTTAAATCAACACATTTGCGTCGGTATGGCGGGCTGTAAGTCACACCGGAAAAGTATGGCATGACACTACCGT
The DNA here is from genome assembly GCF_061535455.1 of Colias philodice. Lineage (NCBI taxonomy): Eukaryota > Metazoa > Arthropoda > Insecta > Lepidoptera > Pieridae > Colias > Colias philodice. The sequence goes on along the minus strand of NC_143095.1, from coordinate 6,404,520 downwards.
CTACTTCTTTTTTATGGGCTATCGGTAAATTCTAAAATTTTTGTGTTACAAATCGTTTAACTTTCGCTTTTTTTACGACAAGTTCGACTAACGCCCACGCGATTAAGCCACCGGTACCAGCGTTCACACCATCGTTTTTCTTTTTGTCATTGCGTACTAAGACCCCTGTAGAACCGCCATCCTGTTACAAATGACTCGAAATTTTGTGTCAGTATCTCCCGGTCTAATTGCTTTGATGGTTTCCAAATAATATGGAAAGTTATCAATATTCAATTGTTTGGGTGTTTGATAATTGATAGAAAATATATAATTATGATCCTATCCCACTTGTAAAAACAGTCTCGCAACACAGTTTTTCTAGTACCTAAAATATTTTTAAGATCCATGTAATAAATACTTAACGATTCTCCAGATAGATAGATACGTAAGGTTACACTTAACCAAAAAATTATTTATTCATGTTTTTATCTCAATTTTCCAAGTATAATAAATTTTGTAAAATGTAATATTCATCTGCTCGTTACGAACGTGTCTACAAAAAGCTAGTTTTAAAGATGATTACATTATTATTGCGCTATGCGCTCATAATTTTCACTTAGTAGTCTGGAGGGAAGAATAATTTCAACCGTATTTATCGCGACTATAAAATTATACAAAGACCTATAAAACTTGATACTTTAAGAAAATCATACATAAATTGTGTAAAAAATATTTGGAGTACAAACATCACAAACAATTATAATAGTAATTATGTTTAGTATTTTTTAAAGATTTAAAGTTAACGAGGTAATCATTTTGATGTACTTTTACCTTTTCATTTGAGGACAGATTTTGATACTTGAATAATTAATTATTTGACTATTCTGTTCTATAGACTTCACAGAATGTAATCTAATATTATTTATGTTTAATCGGAATTTCATTATGATTCATTGCAATACAATGTTGAATAATGAATACAATGCAGTTATCTGATTCACTCATCTCTCTTGAAAATTTCTTGGAAAGATCTAAATAAAATATTATATTGGACGAGAAATTTCAATTAAGGCGCGTGATGGAGTTTTTATGATTAAATATTTAATACCATTTGAAAGCTATTAAAATATATTCAAAAACATATTTTCGTGTTATTGGACAACGTGGTTAAAATATATCCATACATAGTTTAAAATGATTAATCAAAATCCTTTCATTTCAAATTAAAAAAATAAGTTAACTTTGTTCGTATGAAAACATAATTGCATTGAAATTGAATTGTAGAGTATGTTTTGCCAGGAAATTTAACCTAGCTTGTAAAAATAGTATTTATAAAATGAGTAATAATAAGTTTCATATCGACCGCCTCCCCTCTTCCTGTTTTCAGAAATCCATTAAAGAAACGAACATTTTTTGCAATTAAACTAAATATATGACATAGGTAATATTTGATCATAAAATTATAATTTCTATATAGTGTAAAATTTAATTAAAAAAAGTTAACAACCTGAATGAAAGGAACATATTTACGTTCCTTCGCCTCTTCTCTTAAAATATTTTATTAATATTTTAAAATACGCATACTAAATATTATTTGAAGCAAAATTTCAAGCAAGCCAATGAGACTATGACATAAAAACATATAGATAAGTATCACGTTTCGTCTTATCTAACAACATTCTCAACAATAAAAGCATTATTATATTCCAAGTGATCCAACAACAAAAGACGTTCAAAATTTAAGCATATTGCTTTGAGCCTAATACCATTATATACTAAAAGCATTGCCGAAATGAATTATTACTATAAAGATAAGATAGAAACGCTTAAAAGATATTATCTGTTAATATAAAGGAAATGATTCGTGAGCAAATAAGTACTGGAGAACAACATCATTCTTAGGAAAACGAAATTATAGTAGAATGGAATGATTCATAGAACAAATGAGAACTGGGGAACAACATAATTCTTCAACAATTATAGTAGGCATAGAGTAGATTCGCCATATTTAAATGTGATAAAATAAAATATAGATAGCAACTATTTACTGAATTACTGTAAAACTATTAATTTATAAAAGCTTTTGGTATTGATGAGTCCTTTTTATAGGTAACGATTCAATTATGTGAATATGAATTAGTTATTATTCGATTTTTTTTTTTGCATTCCTTATTATAGATATACTTATTTATAATAGTAATAATAGATATCTATCTAAACATCTGTTTATAATGATAAATTATGGTAAGAAAGAAGATCACAATAATATGCCAATAAATAAATAAAAATTGGAATGAAGTCAACACAAAATTCAACACAATTTTGAATAATAGCTATCACAAAATACATTCCAATATTTAAAAACACATTGAATTAAAACTCCTCAGAATAAAACTTCCCGAAAGTTTTTACAGTCCAATAAAATACGTCGCGGTCTCTTGAATTATACTCATTGAAAAAATGAACAGGGAAACAACTAAATTGCCCCTCATTATGCAAATGGAAACATCTTTTATCCATGCCTATTAGCTTGGGTACAAAGTATTATTTGTAATTTGCAAACAGGATCTTTTTCTGTTCGTCCAAGCTTTGCTATGTGCTTTTTTCCTTACTAATGATCCAATGTATTTTTGCATTACGCCCCGTTCGTTCTTCTAAGATCGCAAGAAAAATGGCTGCAATTTGAAATTGTTACGACTGCTGTCTCATAAATGAAAACAAAATTTCAGATGAACGTAATGCAAATTGATTTTGTTTTTTTTTTTATAATCGGCGGCTTAGTCAGTTTATATTTTTTTTTTATTACTTGAAGATAGTATTAACATTACATTATGTATTTAAATATTTTACAGGAAATCGTTTGTGAACGGAAATATTTCGAGATGTCAAGCATAAACTCAGAAATAACATCGTAAGAACTTCGTTCGTACAATCCTGTCTTATTTTATTATCCTGATATCTAGCTTTGTTTATTAAATCTACAATCAGTTTAATTTCATTTTGGTACTCTGCAGATATCATTAACGTATTACGTAATGAATATCTATATATATCGTTTTAATTAAGAAATTTCGTAATTAAAGTGACATCTAGGAAACGTTTAGGTGCTTAAAATTAATTCCTGCTAAGAAATTGTTGCCACACATGTACGTCTGCGGAATGCTATGTAATCAAAAGCTAGACGTCTGTTTATATTGTAGGTATTAATTAATGAATCCCGTCACAGCCGTAAACCAGTTATGGCTGATGTGCAAGTCAAAGAATAGAGCGACTTGATCAATCTGATACTAAACTAAGTTAACTTACTAGAGGTCTACCCAGTATCGCCCATTGTGCATAGGTACAGACTATATAGCCTATAGATATACTATATAGCCTGAGATAGCACTCAGAAAGAAATGTACAGTTTAAAAGTACGTAAGGCTTTGGCCTTGCATCTACTACTTCTTTAATTTTTAATCAGTACGGAACACTGATACATTGAAGTAATATACTGGTGGAATAAGTAGAAAACTAGCGTAACATTAGCTATTGTGAATTGCCGGGTCGGGCCGGGGAAAAATGCATCAAAACGGACAAACCGAAAATGCTGCAAGGATGCTAGCTCTGTGGGGATTCACCTATGGGATAGTTTCCATGGAGATAGTCTATCAAAGCCAAATAACAATTAGAAGTAATTTAAATTCAATAATGTACAAGAATATTGGTTTCATGCTCTCAATACTTATCCCATACTCCAAAGTTATATCGCGTCTGTTTCACTATAACTTAGTGCTCTTTCCCACCTTCCGGAGAACGCTTCAACTAAATAATAATTAATTCAATACTTTCGTCTTTATTTATATACTAATAGGAAACAAGTTTTCTTGCCTATTCATATCAGAGAGAGAAAAAATATTGAAGAAGAGAAGAAAAAATTGTTTGTAATAAATATTTCGTGTTTTATTTTTAAACGGAATTATACGATCCCTACAAACTTTATAAATAGAAGCAATATTTTGTCACAGCCGAGATGATGATTTTAATATGCAGTTTACTGACTACAATAGTTTTATTAAAAGCATGGAACAACGAAATTTAATATTCAAATAACACTGAAGAAATTAATTAGTTAAAACAAATAATTAATATTTCTTTATTATAATGAAGTCTATTTCAAAATAGTTGATTCGATTTTATAAAACACTAATAATAATTATTGAGTGAAAAAACTTCTCTAACTGGACACTAAAAATACCAATTTCTTCTGAAACTATAATTTGAAATTCTACGGTTGGTATAAATTAAAGCTTTATTGCAATTCCAATAGGTACTATCGTAATTATTCTGAATTGATGTTGCTTTCCCGTAAGATCCGGGTGTTTTTTGGTTTGTAAATTTAGTTTATTGCAGTCCTAATACGCGAGAAATCTATATATCTATCTGGTCTCCTAATCGTTTTTTTTTCTTTTCGATGTATATAAAAGTAATAACTTTAACTACTCATATTTTATATTTATTTTTTCATAAGATAGCACTCACTAATATTTATGAATATTACAAGATCAAAGTCGTTACCAGGCAACCTGTTGAGCAAAAGATTGATTAAAGATTCGATAGAGCCGCCGTAAGAAAATATTGAAAGTAGCTTCTAACCAAATTTTAAAACATTATTATCTAGCTACAATTTAATATGTAATTAATTAAACAACATAGAAGTTGAGCAATTAGGTACTTGATGCAGAACACACAGTAGGTACGATTTTTACAATATCTAAAGTTTTATTCTAAATATGCTCAAAATCATATATGCTGAAGACCGAGCCAAATGGCGTGACTTAGGAGAGGCCTATGTCCAACGGTGGACGGAGAAAGGCTGAAGAGAGAGAGAGAGAGAGAGAGAGATGCTCAAAATCTACAGCACCGATTCAAAAAATAATTTCACCATTGCTACAAATTTACCAAGAATAGGCTTTTTATTTCAAATTTATCCGGGGTAAGCAGCTATTTTCAAATAAGTACATAACGTATTCAAACCATTTAGTATTGGCCACAGTAAACTTATCAAATCCTACCTCACGACGAAACCTTTCAAGTTGCCGACATGAACAAAGGCATTGATTAAGTTATTTATTTCAAGGAAGAAGTAGTTGATAAACTCCGCTTAAAACGTTCTCTGTGAAAAGTTTTAAATCACGGAAATTACCTGACGGAAGCTTGAACACGATGCTTTAAACTAACTTGGCTGAATCATGTTTGATAACTTAGCTAAAATGTTTAAAACCGCCAAACAATTTATGATAGTTTCCCAAGTCAGAGTATACTGTACTATATTTGTTTTGTTCTTACAGAACAATTCTTCTGGAACTTATAAAATGAATGTTTCTGTACCTAAAACTGTTGAGCAAGATTCTATAAAAAAATTAAAGTCCGTGTAACTACAAAATGAAAAAGCTTTGTTTCGAATATGGGTATACAAAACACGGTATACAAAAAAAAATATCAACAGTTTTTTAATAGGAATGTATCTGAAAACAGAACAAAATCGTTATCTTTCAGTGTGAAATAATGAAACGTCCGTTTAAAATGTATTTAATTTTTCTTAGAGATTTTGAAATTACTTTAAACAACCCTCTCGTTAAATCAATACTCGATTGAAAAGGCCGGACTCAAGGCGAGAGAAGATAGTCATTGTAAAATATCATTAAATTTATTTCTCTTATCATTGTCTGGGAGTATCGACTGAACGCCGATGGTACTTGAAAATAGGGATGTGTTATGGCTATCGATAAAAGGGGCTACATATAATTGTAAAATATATTTTGTTTTTAATTTGATTTTCGTCATTATATTCAAAAATTATTTATTATTAAACCATAAGTCGAGTCGATCATAATTTTATAAATCTCAGATCAATTTTCTCGTTGCTGATTGAAATATAACATTTCGGTCTAGTTAAAACTGATCCTAAAACTGGTGATCTGATTAAATATAATATTTTTGAGCAAGGTACTGACCCAGTAATTGCGGCAGCCGTGCATCACACACATTTTTTTCTTTTCTACGACAATACTTTATCATATTCCAGCTCATTTTTTTACAAACTTCCTTCGATAAAATCACAGCGAATGCATGCACATCACTAGCAAGTGGCTGAATTGAAAATGTAATTCATGGGAACAATAAAAGATAGAAGAGAGGGCGATCCGTCTCGCGGGTTCATTAGTAGATAAGTATCTCACTAGAGATTGACGAGTGATGTATTAGATATCGATAGAATTTTGTTTATCTTTAAATTGATGAATAAACGATAATTTATATCCAGAATCTCCAATAATAGAACAGAAATAAGTTGAGAGGTTAGGAAATAATGCAATGTTTCATTGTGAGCATAAGATCCATATTTAATAAAGAATATTTTTTAATCCAAACTGCATATCGGTTTTATGTCTATTGTCTATATACCTTCTCGCTCTGGATGCAATTATGTATATTTATTGATCAGCTGATACTAGCGGTCCGCGCCGGGTTCGCCCGTGGTACTTTACGAAATCGTTTTAGCCGTTCTCGATATTTGCGGTTAGCAACACATTTGGCGATTCATTTTTATTATTTACATTTACTCTAAATTATTTTGGGAAGTCGTAAACGTAAAATGATTATTTTATTCCACGATCAAAACAAAAGCGTATAGCAGATTATTTCTGTAAATATTTCCAATATTACTCGTTCCGTCGTGTAACAAATAGGATCGAAATTGCTTCAATAAAGTGACTTCTTCAGTCCCCAAATAGCTATTAGGCTGACCGAGGGCGTCCGACGTAACACATTTATTATTTAAATGGACACAGCTTATTTAATTTTCTCCGGAACGCTTATACTTCTTGTTTATTGAAACAGATTTGTGAATGTCCGTTCTTATCATGCAATTCAATTAGGCTAAATGACCAAACCTAGGTATGGAAACAATATTTTATAGAGGGGTGTTATCATGGTGTAATTATATTATGGATTTAACAGAATTTCACATTAATTGTTTTTGAAGTGAAACTTCTTTATCGGGGGTGGACAAAAATTTTGTGAGACATTTTTTGCGTTACGCCGCGCGCGTTACATTTTTTGCGTTACGCCGCGCGCGTTACATTTTTGCGTTACGCCGTACTCGTGACATTTTTTTTCTTATCCCTACCACGCGTGATTCGACGTATACTTTCTCCAGCGGAGTAGGGATATCGTATCGTTTTAACGTACGTCCTACCACTTTACTTGACCGTTTTTCTATTGCACTCGTATTTATTTCCAACGCTCTATGGTGACGTGATAATATTATATTAAAGTGATCAGCACAATCAAAGTGTTTATTTTAATTATTCTAATTCCAGTGAATTTAAAAAAAAAGTAAGTAATTACATATCTTTTTCTAATACTTAGGTGTAATTATGGTATTTATTTTTCTAAGTTATTTAAAATTAACCTCACTTTTTGATTGTATTTTTCAATTTTTTCAATTTTATTATAATATGTATAGATAATATGTATAGATACACTAGCACGTGGGTGGAATTATGTATAAATTTTTTCTAATACTTGAATGTTATTGTGGTACATATTTATTTTTCTAATTCTAAAATATTTACAGTTATTCTCAGTTTATGATTGAATTTTTTAAAACACCAACACGTGGGCGTGATCATGTTATTTATTTTTCAAGTTATTTAAGCTTAACCTCTGTCTTAATATGTATATATTATGTACTATGTGCGTCATTAATTTCTGACTGTTTCGAGATTTGATGCAAAATAAAACAGTGTGTAAATAAAATTAAACAATTGAGTAAAAGTATAATTTCATAGATAACACGTTGAGAAGTTCCCTGTATAAATATATATACATATCTTGTATAAATACATACATAATATGCCTATAGATCTTTACTCAATTGTTTTATTTTATTGATTTTTTACAAATTTTATTTACACACTATTTTATTTTGCACCAAATTTCGAAACAGTCACAAATTAATGACGCACATATTATATATACGTTTTAATATAGAATATTTTTTATTTTACAACCTTTACAACTTGATCATTAGGAATTTATTACCTCTATTGTTTGAACAAAAATAAGTTACCGACTTTAAAAACGTGCCGACAATGTAAGTACACTATTGTTTCTTAGAAAACATTTTAGGATTATACGATAATAAATCTATGACTCACGTAAACACGTGTTTGCTTGATTGGTGTCAGGTGTTCAATTATAATTTTATGAATTCAAAATTTATAAGAATAAACCTCAAACTCTCTGTCCAATCAAAATCCGCCTAAGTCGAAATCCTTTATAAGCTGAAAACGGCAGTGGCCGGCGTAAATATTCAAAAAATAACTTTTGAACTACCGCACGAGCCGAGCGAGCGAAGCGAGCGAGTTGCAGCAGCGGCCGGTGTAAATATTTAAATAGGTAGCGAGGAGCGAAGCGACGAGCATCTTAGGTTAACTTTTGAACTACCGCACGAGCCAAGCGAGCGAAGCGAGCGAGTCGCGGCAGTGGCCGGCGTAAATATTCAAATAGGTAGCGAGGAGCGAAGCGACGAGCATCTTAGGTTAACTTTTGAACTACCGCACGAGCCGAGCGAGCGAAGCGAGCGAGTTGCAGCAGCAGCCGGTGTAAATATGTAAATAGGTAGCGAGGAGCGAAGCGACGAGCATCAAGGTTAACTTTTGAACTACCGCAGGAGCCGAGCGAGCGAAGCGAGCGAGTTGCAGCAGCGGCCGGTGTAAATATTTAAGTAGGTAGCGACGAGCGTGTGACTAACGCATTTCTTTAATATTGTATATAGTAAATTATTTTTTGAAAAATAAGGACATAAAGAAGTTTCACTTCTTACGTGTGTACTCTAGTACACGCACACATTTTTTTACATAGGTACATGACTATGGTTATTTTTGATAATCCCGCCTCGTGTTCGAATTTTTTCAATTCTTTGAAAATTTATCATTAATGATTAGTTGAAATAATCTTTTATTGATTTTATAATTTTTAAAGAAAGTGCTAATGAAGGCAATGCCGTAAAATATTCTAAATAAAATTCTGTAAGTAATAAAGAAATTAAATTTATGATCAATTAACAGTCATCAAATTTTGTCGCTACGTTATGGATAAAAATGCGGATAATAATTATCGTCATAGAAATTATGTGTATCATATTTTCAAAATTGTTTTAATTGATAGTTATAAATTTAAATAAATAATATTACGTTATTATTCTGATTATAATCTGTGAAATTAAAGTATTGCGTGATGCGTCGCTAGTAAACCATAATATTTAGATAGCAGTATGGATCAGCGAGATGAGGGATTTGCATATTATCATTATCACGCATTTACATGTACACTTAGCATGTACATAATATACAACAGTGAATGTAACATCACATTATGTGATGAGTATGTCTTGTTTTCATACACCAGCACATACCTACATAGAATATTTATGAATAATTTTAAGCCTTTATTGACGATGTCAAATGTGTGTTTAATTTAAGTTTAATTGTCAGAAGTTCTTATATGTAATTAAAAAAAAACTTTTCCAGTTTAGTCAAACCATTTAATAATCCTACATATGCAACATTTTCCCTCTTCCGGACAAAACATGAACGAAGACTAAAAATATTTAATCTCATATTATATAAGAATTTATCTTTAATTAATTAAATTGAATATACATAAACTAGCTTTTACGTTTATAAGCAATCGTAAAGCAAATAGTCTCAAGGGTCGAATAAGTTAAAGTTTGCCAAACCTAATTACCGTTCTAACTTTGAGAATCCTATCAAATCTTTAGATTGGGATCAGATCCTGGAGGGTTGCTTTTTATCAAATTATAGGTCAATATCCACAACGTAAATAAATAAGGAACTATTAGTAACCTATCTAATCTTACATTTACACATGTTTAAGTATTTATCTTTCATTTTATTTGTACGTAGCTTTGAGAAAAATAAACACATTAATTGTAGCAGGTAGAGATGGATAATCAATCTAAGAATATAACTTGGTCAAAAAATTAAAATGCAATTGAAAAGTCTGTATACCTACTCGCAACATTTATATATCTCATACAAATCAATCAGTATATTTATAGCGATTATATTTTTTAAAAACATGCAGGGTCAGATTATTCAGATAATCTAAAATACAGCAATATGACCAAATAGAGAGTTATAATGAATTGAAACCAAAACTCTGTACATAGTGAAGTTCAGTTTTGGTAAATGCTTCTTCTGTTCAAAACAAAATGAAGTGGGACTCACAGAACTACTTAAAACTACTTATATATTTTAAAAAGTTCTGCGAGACGATATCCTGTTGTTTTCCGTGATTTTACCAGTTGATTAACTCTATTCTGTGCAAACCATTATAATAATAATTTAAAAACCATTCTGAAAACTGATTGAATAATGTACTATTTTCATAGTTACTAAAGTAAAATAGTAAAATTAATGTCTCTGACAATTCGACTACATAAATCTCCAACAAGGAATCACACAGCTATACCTATAGAAGGGGGTATAAATAAATCCAACTCTGAAATAGTACAAAGGCATTATGTAGTTACAGTTTCAGGATCGGACAAAGGAAATGGCAGTGGGAGAATCAGCGATGCAAACTTGGTTCCGTAACGTGACGACGTTAGTGAGTTAGAGACACATGCTCTCAAGTCACTGTAATAAGTTTATAGAAAAGTGCAGGGAAACATCGACGGGCTCTGCTTTATGTTGCACTTTATAGCCTGAAAATGAAAATGTGGATACGAATTGAATGACTAAGGGGCCTCTGGTGAGGCTTGTTATCTAGTGTATATTATTATATTTATTGGTCATTATATGAAATAGTTAAGCTAAATAGAACATATCCATAAAAATTAAGTTGCTGATATTTCATAAAATATATCATTTTATTTATTATTGTAATTCTATAAGGTACAATAGTGACTCTAATTACTTTAACATATTGCAGTATCACTGATCGATCATCATCTTTAACAACAAAAGCTTCAGCTATCTCTGCTGGGTCTTCGTTTTATTTTGTTGTACTAGTAACTAGACATACTTACTAGTCTTTACTAAATATTGGATTTAATTTCCTGATGGTTATGCTACTTCCTTACTTTCTTTTGTTTTCAACTTTTCCTGTACTCTGATAACATTGTTTGAATTACATTAAACAAGCAAAATTTCACAATATTATTTGTAAATAATGGAATTTGCCTTTGAAATGAAAGCTTAAAAAGTTGCAAAAAATCTTCGATTCTGATATGAGAAGATAAAACGAGTGCACTCAATTCTTCACGTAACAAATGAGTAAAGCCTTATACAAACAGAATCGTGTAAAATATGTTTTTTGGCATTAAATTTGATAATATAGGTAAGAACTAAGAACAGCTATGATATGTTTGATTTAATGATTACAGTTTGTAGTCGCATATTAATGAAAATAATTTGGAAAATCCAAAAGTGCACGCCTCATAATTTTTTTTTAATAAATATTTATTAATTATTATTTTGTTATTTAATAACAATTAAACCACATCGAATCAGACCCTGAAAAATGAAAGGGTTCTATTCCTGAGCATACTCAAGCGTAAGAGAAAAAAAAAGACTCGATTAGTAAAGTATTTCGGTCGCTATCGTGTTAACAAGAAAAAGGATCCGCACATACAGACACACGGACGTCCAAGACAGAACTTTTTTAAACTGTTTTTTAACTAGTTTAAATAACAAAAATGACATCAAAAATATCATGAACGTTAAAAATAGTGTTTTTTCTTAATATGTGTGTGTATGTATTATCTTACAAGTGCAATGTATGATACATAAAGACATTTTAAGTTTGAAAAATCAGATGTTTTGCGCGAAGTGACAGTAGTACCCACCTCAACGCTTCGCTTATGAGGCGTGCAATAAAGAAGAATGATGGTAGTAATTGAGAATTTTATTTTCACATTAAATTCTATACCTAGTACTTAATTCTGTATACAAGTTATATCGAAGAATGAAAGAAGAAAGTAATAGTGGTTATAATAATTATCTAACAAAATATATCTTGACTATGTTAATAAATTAAACCAAAGTTTAGAAACTATTAAGTTCACCGTTGACCCGCTATCTTAACTATGTAATTACCTGCATTGAACAAAGTCAAACACGCACTTGAAAGTTTTCATTTGAAGCTAGATGGGTTATTATTTCTAAATACAAAGCTGAATTTTATATAAAGGAGAATGTTGAAACGTAAATAATAATACATATGAAATAATTAATTGAATACTAAGACACTTTTTATTACAAACGTTATATTTTTTTAAAGAATATTTTTGTTATTCTGTAATTCTGTTTAGTGTAGCCTTAAGCTCTAAATCTCAATGTAAGAGAAAAATCGATGAAGTATCTATATCAGAAATGAGATGAAATTTCATTGTGAGCATTGGTGTGATATTTGTATGGCTTTCATTTCATTACATGAAATATTATGTTTGCATTGCACATTTTCTTGTATTTTTTACATTGTTTTTTATCTTCTTGTGGAAGAAGTATTTACTGGATATAGTTGAAAGTGTACATACAATTTACATGAAATTTACCTACACCCATATATTTAATACTTATCAACCTGAATATTGTCGCTATACTTAACCGAACTAATATATAATTATAATATTATAATTTTTGTGATGTCTTGTGTCGAATCAGGGCGAAAACGCATGTTTCAATTATACATTTTTTGTTTCAAATGCAAGCGTATTGTATACGCATAAAGTAAACAGGGACATCATTACTGTAACCAGTAGCAAAAGCATACAAAATTTTGTATAAGTAAAGAGATTTTTTCTTTACTCTATTTTTTATACGACTATAGACTTAATAATATGGCTTAGTGACAGACGGATAGGCTGACACCAAAGTAATTGGGAACAATTGGCGTCCTTTACGCGAAACCCTAGACGCTTGAAATCCTGAACTTAACATTATGTTCTCTTTTCTTGTAGGGCTTTATCAGTTGACAGATTTATATTGAATCTTTTTCACACTTTATTATGGTTGTTTACATGACTCTGCCTATAATAAAAAGTAGAGCTGTTTTTTTTACCCAAACCAAATAATTTCGGAATTAAGAACCCATAAACAAAGATTATTATTTTATTTGTAGAAGAATTTTAGTATTAAATTTTATTTAACATTCATCGTCTTTTACGAAGTAGATAGTTGTATATCGTCAATATGTGAACTACGGGTAAACCATTTAAAAGTTGATATTCTTATCCGACGACAATCGATATTCTTATCCGTCAAACTGTTTGCAAAGCATCACAAAGGTAGTTAACATTCGACCGCAGCTCACTTGTAAACCATAACAATGGACAAACGTTGGTTAATGGTTAGCCACTTGCTTACTGCTATTACTCACTATACTGTGACTCTCTCGATGTAATTTTGTTGAATGTGCAGATTTTAAAATGTTACATGAGAGAATTTTTATTTAGATAATATTACCTACGCATTCTTAATTGAGAAAATTCCGATCTTGAGTCCGGTCTCAAGTGTGCATTTAGCACTATCTGCAACTATATGAATACAGCTTTTCGCGTCTCTATTCCATGTATGTAAACTCAAAATAGATAAGTTAGCTTTAGAAATTTTACATTCACCATTAAATACCCTTAATAAGGCGTAGGTATAAATACATTAAACGTTTAAATAACATAAATAATAAAGCGCGAAATTTTATCCGTATTACATGCTTTGGTACACCTCGAATCCAATAAAAATACACCAACATTTTCACGAAAACGAAATTTCATAACATTTACATTGCTACTTACGCTAAATTTAATAAAATAGGGTATGACGATTAGCTCTCGAGTTTAAACGAATGTGAATATTATGCTTCGAAATGAGAAATTTAGTTTTATCCTGCTTTTAGTTCGTGTCGCATGTTTTAAAAGGTATCGAGGTGATAAAATGCCGTGCTGGAGTTATAGCCCCGATAGTGCCCGCTTCGGGGCTCAAATGCTCACTAATTTCATGTGAAGAGATCTAAGTGGAACGTACTTGTACTGAAATGTAAAAAAAAATGTATTACTTTTAAATTTAAAGTTGTGAAATGACGTAAAATGTTGATGTTATTTCAATAAAAAATTGAATCAAATCTAATTAAACAATATAACTGACCCAATCTCTAACTCTTTGAAATGAATTGTCTTTAACAGTTTTCTTAAAGCATTGTCCAATGAAACAGTTTCTCTTACTTCTTTTTGTGGGTGTTAAAGCCTTGTATCCACTTGAGCATGCTCAGGCGAATGAGCGGCTCATTTGGCCGAGCCGCTCAAGTGGAGACGCCTGAGCATGTTCGGGCCGAGCATGCTCAAGTGGATATAAGGCTTTATAAAGATGCACATTTCTCCAGACATTCCCTACACAATGTTTACCCTAATATCTAATTACCAGCTTGAAATTCAACCGTTTACACACTCTATTACGTATGTAATATGACGAAAGTAAATACATTCCGACCACGGCATGTCACGTCACTGGAGATATTATGCTAAGTGGGGCTATGCCTCGTGAATCGACAACGTCTTTCAAATAAGGCTTTATGTACACGACTTTATTATGCCCGTCTAATGTATTTATTTCGACCGCGTTGTGCGCTCTACCCTTTAAATTTGCGTGATCGAAAATACTCAGATAATATTTTAAACACTTATTACACATTGTTTTCTATGGATTTTTGGTTACAAATATTACTACCGATCATAAATCACAACTCTTACCTGCTATGAAGAAGAACTAAGGCTATAATATACATGACAATATTTTATTTATTTATTTATAACACTTTAAACACTAATATATTAATTACATTATAATTTAAGGATCGATGCCTTCAACATTATAGGTTCGATCAGGTTATCCTTACTATTGATAGTTAATTACCTATTATCTTAATAATTATTATAGTAGTATGAGTATACTAAGCAGGAAATAAAAGCTCATTTTCAACAAAGCATCATCTCTATTGATTAAATAAAATTCATACAGGTTTCATTAATATTATTAAAATAGCAAATAAAAATTAATAAAGGTGAACCTATAAAATCTTACGTAAATGGTTCCACTAAACTACATCAGAAGAGATATTTCAATAAAAATAAATAGCTGCGCTTCCCGCATCCCTGTACGGAGTTCTTATGAATTTCAGATTTCTTTGTATACATAATTCATCACAGTTTGAAAAGTTGCTCTACATTCAAATAATGCTACATAAAATACCTGTGTATATTATATTAAAGAGCTGAGCATACTAATTGAATGTTTTACCTTTAGTTGTATAAATTATGGTAGATATAGAGCGAATAATATGAGAGTAGATTTGAATATTTTTGTGCTAGATATTTCTGTTAAATTTCAATTGTGAAAGTTATATTTCATTAATTTAATATCCGTTTCCTAACAAAAAAATATTAGGAACTCTTTTGTCTTTTTTTTTTTGAATTTTTCACTTTTTGAATTGTCGTATTTTTGAAGGTGGTGGTTAAAAATACTTTATATAGCTAATAATATTTCAAAATATACACAAAATGCGTGAAATATGTGAAATAGAGTTTCTCCAAAGTTGCTCTTTTCACAATTCAGGGAAGTATATTAATTATTAAATGTTTTCATCACAAAAATAAAATGGCGCGTGCTAACAAACATGCATTTTAAATATCAAGTGAAATGAAATATTTTAGTCGGCCACATAGAAATCTAAATAACAAGACACATAGAAGTGCTTTAATGTCATAATTCATATGAAAACCGCTGTCGCCAAAATCAACACATTTAAACCGATAGCTAAATAGTACACACAAGTAAAATATGCCTTTTATTGGACAGCTTGATTTTAGTGAAAACTACCTTAAATATTAAATTAAGCTTTTTAATATGTATCCTAACGCATGAATTTACGGTTTATTTTAGAATAACATCCCTAAGTATATGAGACGTTTTGTTTCTTTTTGTTCCAATACGAAAAAATTCGGCTTTTCTACAACAGAAGTTGTCAATTTTTAATAGATATAACTTTGAACATAAACTCATAGAAATAAGGTTGAAATTTGTGTTAAACGTGATAATAAGAATGGTAGACTGTGTCATTCGTTGTTATTTCGATTACTATGGTGACACTCGTAATACTTGTAAATATTCTATAATTTTAAGGAAAAACGGCGCATTATTTCTAAAAAAGAAATATTTACCGATGAAATATTATTCCTTTATTAGTATAATTACAACTTGTGGAAGAATTTCCGCAATGGGATATGCTGAAACACACCATGTATATACACATACGTCTCCAGAGCAACTGAACAGTGACGAACACGCTGGTGTTGTGAAAGTCACCTGAGTGGCGACAAGGTCACGCGCGCTTACGACTTCTAGTGTCTTGTTATTTAGATTTTAATGGTCGGCCATGTCACCTTTGATCCTTGATATTTCCAAAATCCAATTAAGTTGGATCAAATGTTAGCACAATTTTAAAAATTCCGCTTATACTTTGTATGGAAATTATTTCGATTTATGCGATCAACGACTTCAAATCCTTGATGATGATATATTGACAAAAAAGTGCCAACAATTGGATATTGTGTACCTACTTTGCAATTCGATATATATTATATCGTTTTAATTTCAACTTCAAACTTGATGACTGTGCGGAAAAAAGAAACCTTAGCTTAATATCGCCGTTTCATACATTTAACTGTACTCTTACTAAATATAATATCTTATTATAAAGTTAAGTGACCAGACCTTTAATAAAACGTCACTTAATAAATCTACACACTGATCTTTGGTTGAAATTATTACCTACAAGTTGCGCCAAAGTCCTGCCAGCTCCTTCATTGACGAATTTTGGACACAATTTTGGACCACTTTTCTAAACAATATGGTTACAAGGTTTCGTCTACGCACTACAAATTCCATATTGCTCTTTGTATTTTTCTCTCTCAATTTATATTATTTAAACCCTTAATATGAATTAATAATATTTTTTTAATTAAATGAAAATCAAATAATTATATGAAATTTCCATTTCAGCGGATTTAATTAAATCTAGAAATACGGTTGAGTTTGTGCTTGATTAACTTATTTTAATTATACCAGTTAGTAATGATTTTGATTATTTAATATACGAGACTGGTTTAGAATTATTAACTTAATTCAATTAGGAACATAAACTTCGTCCGTCCATGATTTATTTCGATGAGACTGATTTTACTCGATCATGAATCAGAATAACAAAACAGGAATCTATACTAATATTATAAAGCTGAAGAGTTTGTTTGTTTGTTTGAACGCGCTAATCTCACGAACTACTGGTCTGATTTGAAAAATTATTTTTGTGTTAGATAGCCCATTTATCGATTTATATCATCACGCTACGACCAAAGGAGCGGAGCAATGCGGATGAAACTGCGGGGCGCAGTTTTTCCACATGAGTTATAGAAAGACGGAATTCGTCGGATTCCGTCTTTCTACTCATGTGGTTTTTCAGTTTATTATAATATTACCTAAACCTTCTAGTATTAAAAGGAGAGGTATATTTCACGCAGGTACAAATATATTTCAACGTCGCTTGTCCTATTTTCGTGTACGTAACACAATATTGTTATGAATACGGCAACGTCTTTGTAATTTTATGTAATTTAATAGTCTCATAAAGTATTTCTAACGTTTTATTACAATGATTTTAACAATGCTTACTGTGTGTTTTATATTTCATCTACCTACCTGCCTACCTACATTATTAATGTTAGATAATAAAAAACGTTAAAATCGAAAGAAGTAACACGCTTCTTACATTTTTTATATTATGTATCTTCTTAGTTTTAAGCTATTGCATAGCTTCTATCGCGGGCCTTGAGCGCGGGGACCGAATGCAGAAATTCCATAACGAATAAACCTCACGCTCCCCACTCCGACGGGCACGGAGGTGTGGCTTGAAGGCATAGCATGCAATAGCTTTACCGCGGCAGTCCCCGAGTGCCACGCGTCTTTTTTTATATTGTTTAATATCGTGCTGAGGAAAATAATGGGTTTATTGTACTTATCCCAGGTAAAACATTCGTGCAACGCTATTTCAATCAATTCTATACCATGCTAACTAAGCTACCTTACAAACATGATCCAAATAACTAAATATTTTCCGCATAACCGTGTACATTCGTACAACAGTACCGTGAAATAGTTTAGTGAATCCCGTTTCATAAAGGTAATCCATTAAGAAACTTGATATTCCCAAATGAAAAATGTCCGTTCATACTGAGTTCGGACGTGATTTCGGTTTGAAAGGAAGCGAACTGAAAACGATTTGTCTTGAATTCCTGCCATTGCATTCCTGTGCAGTAACTTTTCAAGGAATATTAAAGGCATTAAAGGGGAGTTATTTATTTTCCGAATAGCTTTCTGTAACTGTCATAACGGGTTATAATTCTTATATATTTTTATAGCAAAAGGATGGAGATATATTAATCTCACTAAGTACCATGACCTATTTAGTAGGCCATGTATGTATTTACATACCATCTTTTTTTTATAATAGAAAAGATAAAAGCAATCCTTGTTATTGTCATAAAGACAACACATCATTTTAACAATACCCGTTTAAGTTCAAAGAACCAAATAACATTTATAAAAAAAAGACGTGTGGCACTCGGGGACTGCCGCGGTAAAGCTATTGCATAGCATGCCTTCAAGCTACACCTCCGTGTCCGTCGGAGTGGGGAGCGTGAGGTTTTTCGTTACGCAATTTCTGGATTCGGTCCCCGCGCTCAAGGCCCGCGATAGAAGCTATGCAATAGCTTAATATCATCTAACATATCATAAAATAATAAACATTATCTAGTAGAAACAACTAAAACGTATAAAAGAGCATCGCGACTTTATTTCCTCTGAGGCCGCTTAAAATAACCTGCTTATCATACATTCATAACCACTTGAACTCTTGTATGAACGCTCGAACCGGTTAAAGCAATGCAATGCATCGATAAACATCCACTTCCATCGGAATTTCTGATTTCAGCTTGCAATTTCAATGACTAATATGCCGAGTGGAACGCTCTAGTGCCTCTTTATTATAATGAGTACATGAAAATCGAGGGCATACGTATTGCGGTTGATATTTCCGTATAAAGAAATCTATGAGCGTAGACATGAAACAGACATCGTTGCGACGTGTGCCTTTGAGATAGAGGTATTAACCCCCATGCGTCTATTAGTATATGATATGCGATTGTGATCGTCAGACCTGGCAATCAATAGATATACTCAGTTAATGGAAAACCGAGCACTTACATACATTTATAAGATAGGATAGGAAATTACTTGCACTACATGATGATTAAACAAAGTTATTAATTAGTATGAAAATTTAAGCTTGATGTAGAAATAGCGGTTATACATATTATACATACCATTATTGTGACTTATTTAATGCCTTTTCCCTGACAAAAATATAAAAATCATCAATATATCTCTACAAGTAGGATATCTACGTTAAAAGCTGCAGTTTATATAAGATAAAGTCTTTCTGTACACTCAGACATAGTTACATTTAAATATTATTATTGTCATGCCCTTCAATATGAAAAGTCGTTTTAAAAAAGTTTCCCTTTACCATCTACAATTGCATGTCAGAAATTATTTATTTTATGTATTTATTACACTTTACTATGCTAGTATACATAATTCTATTATTACTTAAAACTAAAACTTATAGCTAGTATAGCACAGAGGGCGGCCTTATCTCTAAGGAGGGATCTCTTCCAGGTTCCATTATTGTGCTTGATGAAAACAAAAGCAAAAGAGAAATTAATTCTACGCTATGTTGTACCCGTTAATTGGCCGTGAAGGTTCAAATTCAGACGAGAGCACATTATCATTTGCTTGCATTTAAATCAGTTCCATCAGGAAAGCTAAGAATGGGGATTATCATAACGTATTTTAGTAAACAACAGATCGACAGAACTCTACCCTGAATTCATTAAAACATAAACCTTTGTTTTGTCTTTGTTAAAATGTAAATGCTTCTGTCTTATTCAGTCGTTAGTATAATGTTATTCCATTTAAATTTGTTCGCTAATTTACAACGCTTAGAATATAATAAGTTTGTGAATAAATTTCTTACGAACATACTAACTATCAGAAACAGATACTTTTACAATTTTGCCATTAAATCTAAAAGTTTAGTACGATCCCTTCCTAACATGCCTGTGGTTTTCATTAATATTATTATTCTCAGTATTATGTGAAGCATTATCATTTACTAAAATTTATTATTTTTAGCCTTAGCTTTTAGTTTTTAAACATTATTTGTTAGCTTGTTCTGGGTTGACCAGAACAAGAAAACGTTAGGTACAGCCTATTCACAAAGTAGAACTTTGTAATGGTATTTTTCTGTATCCAGTCGAGGGATTTAAATTAAATTTGAATGAACATATTAATATTCTTATAATATGAGTATCGTAAACTATAAACAAAGCAGAATAATATAACTATTCTTATACCATGATGATCTTTCGTCCACATTGTGTCGTCTTTCATTGAATAATGTTTCAGTTTTTCATCTATCAGTCCGTCCATAAGAGCAGAGCAATGGATTGCATTCTTTTATTTACGTCTGACGTGAACTAACTGCAAGTTTGTTACAAATATACTGCCTCTGTGATGCTTTGGGTACTCCCGTTTAGGTGTGGGGATTCGGAATGTGATAATATTCACACATGGGTAACATAAAATATTATATCAAATCAAAACACCTCACGTAGTAAATCAAAAATTAATTGCAATGTTAGTTGCTAGTATCAAACAAAAACTTGTTGGCAATTTTAGTGCGTAAAGTGGGCTATTTAATATAGTTCTAGCTCGTTAAAGGTTGATTCTAATCTAATTCTTAAAATCTTTTTGACAACAAAAACCTTATGTAAATTTGTGATGTAAATTTCTCAATTAAAACATTGATAATCAGAGCTATGATTTCTCTTATAAGTCATGATAATTAAGATTTCTATCCTTTTGCAGCATGAATATAAGTAAGTATCAAAGTGATCCACCTCACAAAAGGGCTGCCTTGAAATTGATCCATTGTAAAGATACGGAAACATAATACATAGAAATGTATTAAATTCAATAATGTCACCGCGAGTACACTCAGGGACTACCCTTCATTCCTTACTGGCAGGCACTTCCAAATCGATTTTGAAATAGCAAAAATCCTTCTCTCCGTTCACATGACGTGAAACGAAATGTTTATTTTTGTTGGATTAATCCTGGACTAACTTGGAATTGAAAACTTAATCCCAGATGTAATCTGCATGTGAAATATCCAACAATACTACTGAGGATTTTTCAAAATGAAGACTTGTAATTCTCGGTGTTTATTCATGACAAAAGCTTAGCTCTCTACAATGATTACAAGATAAAATGATTTCAGTATTTTATTTTCCTAATATTGTTGTCAAAAAATAACATAAGCATATTCAATATACTTGAATTTACAGGAAGCGTGTGATAAAGTAAGAGATAAAGCGAAAACGCGGGCGAAAAGCTAGTTTTAATTTTATTATAAAATAATCTTTATGTATCTTCATGATGACACGAACTGCTTTTCAAAGGATAACGTAGATGGACACATCGACTCAATCAAATTAGTTAAACAGACATCTCACATCAGTTTCTCTAATCAATTTGTTTATAAGCAAATCACCAGGATCAAATGGATCAAGCTTATATAAAGTCCATTTTGCTTTTTCTTTTCTAATCTATCATTTTGCTTTTTCTTTTCTAATAATATTCTTCTCGTATCTGGTTCTTATGTAGAGAAAACATAAATATGTACCACGGGCGAAGCCGGGGCGGACCGCTAGTTAATAATATATTTCTCACTTCATATAATAAATTGACCGAAAATAGCAGCAAATGCTTCTTAAACACCCTCTATACCAATCAGCGTTTCGACTAGTAATTAAAATTAATTTTGCAACGTTCATTAACAAAAATTAAAAAAATGTTTCTTTTAAAAATGAATATCAATAGATCAATATTCCTATAAAAAAAGTGATTAAAAATATATTTACCAAGGAGTTATCAACCATATCACAAATAAGCATCGTTACACGGGAAATAATGAAGCTCCATGGAAAATTTTCACCTCATTAGAGGGAAATAATTAGCGCAATTAAGATCGTTAGTCGAAAGCGGTTGATTGAAATTTATTATGGAAAGTTGACGCCGAGGGTACGTCAACCTTCGTTAGCTGTTCAGAGCTAATCAAACTGTCCTGCAATCATTTGCATTCACATTATAGATGGCTGGGTTTGTTATTGGGCCTTATTATATGGTCGAGTGCTTTATAATAGCACTGTAGTAAAGTAGTAAAACAGAAGCAGATATTAGGGAAAATAATGGAGGTCCAGAAGGTTTACCGTGATATCTAAAAACAGGATTATTTTAAGTTTAGGAAAGTGATGTTCCTAGGCGACTTATGTAGTCTCTGTAATTTTTCCACAGGAAATAATTTTGCTTTAAAACATCATTGTAAACCTCCATGTATTAAAATATGTTAGTATTCTTTCAAAAATTCTGATGCATTGTTTTGGATTACAAGGTCTCATATTATCATCTATCATCAAGCGATAGTAATCTGTTCTTATTTAGGTACTACGAAATGTTGATTCATTTTCCAAGAAAACGATCGAATCGATTGCGATTAATAAAGGACAATTTGGATTTATGTTAATTTTTCATTTAAGAGCTTTCACATTCATAATTAAAACTAGACTTATTAAATAATAATCTGACATAAAATGACTTCGCCACGTCGAGATGAGTTAGTTAGATATAAATATTTTAGAAACGTATTTATTATTCTGGGATAATTAAGGGAGGAAGGCTAAGCTTTCATGGTTATTTTTACGAGCTGAATTTTTTATATGTGCCCTGTAAAAGTTGTACTCTTTCGGTAGACCCAAAAATTAGAATTTTACTCATTTTTTGAATAGAAATTTGAGATTTTGAATATGTCTTATATCTGTCGTCTGTCTGTCTGTCTGTATATATTATGTCGTATACCTAATTTATATAACATTTATTACAACCAATTGATTTTTGTATCATAATAAAACCTAGAAAACAGTCCATTATTTACAGTCTATAGAACGTTTTCTTTGAGCTAGTAAACATAACATATCAATAAATTGCCCGCATTTTTACTTTACTAAAATAATAACAAAAAACAAGGCATAACCTTCATACAACAGCGTCGCAATGGTGAAATAAAATAAATAATGGGTGGCGTATTTATCATCGGTTAAGTCGGTACCATGTGTTCAACATTTGTAATTTGAGGGAACATAATTTGTTACACAGCCACTCGAAGCACTAACTTTTGATATATTTCCGTTAATACCTTTTGGATTCTAATCGATTGTTGGATATTTTGCTAATGTTTTATTTGGGAATTTTGTTTTAACTGTTTTCATATCGTTTCAAGTGTATGCGTTCTGTACTCTCCTAGATGATATAATGGACTCTTTAGTTGCTAAGTAATTTTTATTGTAAAAAAATAAAGATATTAAATGAATTTATTACTCTACATTAATATATTTGCGTATACACGTTTATTCTCAACTAGCGTTCCAACCGCGGCTTCCCTGTGTCTTACACAATAAACAAATTACATAGTAAATCTGCCTTGAAACCAATCTATCCATAAGTGATAACAGAATTAAAATTGGTGCAGCGGTTTTTCAGTTTATTGCGAACAAACAGACGAGGCGGAAGGCTTTGTAAAATTAAATAATTTGATATTTTCATATTTATTAATGTATATCCCTAGTACTTATCAGTATTTTAGCATCTTGTAAATAGTAAACTAGTGTTAATGACTTTCAAAAGCTTCTGACATTGAAAAGACGTTGTTGAAATTCATAAATCCACTTTGGCTAGTTGAATAGATTAGTAGCTTAGTCTTTAGTACTATTTGTAATATTAACTCAAGACCCGAAACTGTGGTCCATACCGTTAAATAATAATAAGGAATACATAACTATTTTGTTTTAATATTTACGCATGTAATGTAAAATTGAAAGTTCCTTTTATTGTCATTGCATTTCTTTTTCCTAATTTTAGGTTTAATTTTTTGTCTTATTTTGATATTATGAAAGTCTATTGCTTGACGTTTCTAAATCGATTTAATATATTTTTTTTTGCATTTGGCTTACTCAAAACATTATATTACTATTTCATAATCCATTGATTGTGTTATTGAGCAGAGGTTTTGTTAAATCGAGTTAAATTATTTTCTTCGATAACATCAAAACGTATGACTTGCACTCTCATGATTTTAGGAAGCTAAAGAAAGTTTATCTTAACCAAAAAATGTCTACAAGAGAATTGCCATGTCACACTATTCCCCAAGAGTACAAAAACTCATAAAATCACGTAAAAATCACACCAAGTGCCTACTTCACTTCGTGATCCAATTAATATAACTTTTGTCATATAACTTGTATTTTCTTGCTTGGTTTTCTTATAGTCATAGAGTGACATACCGAAACTTAGGTATACACATTTTTATACTTTCTGTTACACTAATTTTAGTGATCTAAAGACTATTCTTTTTTATTTAAAGCTAATTCAAAGTGTGCTCAATGCTTAAAGAGTATATAATACAATAATAACTGCAATATTGTATTATTAAAAAAAACACCTATCTATTTACCACCTCACCCTCACTATATAAAAAATAACCCTTACAATTTAAAATGTTATATATCCCCACGTTACAATAAACAAGATACTTTTCTCAAGATGCATATTTCACGTCACTTGCCAGTTACCCATTATTTCCCTTCGCGTCGGATATCCCGTCACGTTTTCATTTATAAACCGCTGACCGCCAGTACGCTATAAATGTCCCTCCTTTGAATAATTACACTTTTTCCCCTCAGGCTTCGCTTAAGGAACAAAAATAAACGACAATAGTGTCATAGCGACTGTAATTAAAAGCGAAACAAGCGGCTATTGTTCAGGGTGAACTAGTCTGAATAAGAACTAGAGTTTAAAGGTTATATAAGTGAAGCTAATAGCTGATATTGTTCCTATTTACAGGGAAAAAAACCTTTTAAAACCAAAATTTTACTCAAAACACGGACCAAGTCTGCATGATTAAGATGTCCACCGTTTTTTTATTGTTGGACATGCCGTTTTCCTGGCGATATTTTCTTCGACGATTGAAGCAGTTATATGAATATCTAGCTGTAGGTACCGCGCGGTTTTACCCACCAACCCGCCAATATGAAGTATTTCCACAGGTATTTCTATAAGAAATGTTTTATCCTAATGTATAACCATACATATTATTTACAAACTTTCGCATTTATTATAATGCTGCTTATATTATGCTGTTTTATTAAAAAAATCTGTGAATATTGTACGTTCGACTAGTCAACATTTTTTTAAGATAAACAACTGATCCACTATTTCGTTCAATATGGAAATACAGGGAGCTTTCACAAGTAGATAACTAAATGAAATTCAATTGTTAGCAGGTTTTAGTATACCTTAATAACTCTCTTGAACAATCTGAGCACTCACGAACGGCATATGTATATCAAATTTATTATCTCACAACGTTATTTTGGCAAAATTGTGGCTTTGTACTATCGCCAATAACCAAAATAATGAGTTAGTAGTTGGTTTGATTTATTCTTACAAAAATGAAATATGGTGGAATAATACACATAATTATGAAATAATTCTACAAATAAAAGTAATCTAATTACTCAAATGATATTATAATATGTATCTCAATTCTATAATATGCAACCAAGTACGAATAAATTCAATACTACGACATTTTTATTGTTTTTTTTAAATCTAAGTAACGGGAAGGTTATAGACTATTAGAATAAAAATAAACTAAAGGATACAAATTGCTCACAAGTAAATGTTTGATATCCCATAAGTTTAGGTTTGTTGTTTAGTTGTTTAGCCTTTACTCGTACGTTGGAAATAAATATACCTTTATTTCTTACTAGGTTCCCGCCCGCGGCTTCGCCCACGCAGTCAAAGAAAAACCCGCATAGTTGCCGTTCCCGTGGGATTTCCGGGATTGCGTCATTTTCCCGGGAGAAAAAGTAGCCTATGTCCTTTCTCGGGTATCAAAATATCTCCATACCAAATTTCATGAAAATTGGTTCAGTAGTTTAGGCGTGATTGAGTAACAGACAGACAGACAGAGTTACTTTCGCATTTATTAGTATAGATTTCTTTTCATTGATTTTTGGAAAACAATAAAATTATAAAACTTTTAGGTTGATACTTATATAAAAAATAAAACGTCACATGCTTTTAAAACGCACATATTAAACACTTGACCGTAATTTGAAGCTTACTTCATTGAGAAGGTACCTAGCTTTTTCCGCCTATTTTTCCCTCTCTTTCCGTTGTATGTATGCTATCTCTCTCGCACACCTCTCCACCAGGTGGCGGGGCGCACGATAATGTCGGGCGCTGGATGTTTTTCATTGGCGTCTAGCTTCCGCCGCGAGAAGGTTGTCTACAAGACTACAACCTTGGTGCTATTAAGTATTAAGTATTGCTTAAAGCAAGTGCTAAAAGTGTTAAAAAGTGTATCCCGTCGGATCGGTACAGTGAGTTATTTTTACATCTATTCTAATAATATTTTACTTAAAAATGAGTAAAAATCTTTTAAGTCAACGGTATAATCGTTGGACTTTATTTAAAATGCTGAGGTTTTTAATGAATCCTTCAGCAATAGTTTATTTTTCAATATGCTTAAATACTTAATAGCATGAATAAAGATATTTAAAATTAACGATACAACCGTTACATTTTACTTGAAATAGTAACTTTTCTTTTGAAATATTTCATTATGCAATATGTACTAATTAATATTTGAATTTTTAATACTGTGAGTAAAGCTATTTTAACGGTGTTACCGTTCGGCTTTACTCGAATCGTTAATATTACTTTTGTGATTAAGTATTTGATATTACTAGATATATCAAATACCCTCTCTTGTATATAGATATTTTTAATATTTTATTTCATTTTTAATAATGTGTTTTTATTACAAGGGTACAAGTGAATTTTTCGTGGAAAAATTACAATTAATTCTTAGTATGGATATGAGCCAACTCAAAGCTTTACAGAGGCATACAATCCATTGCTATGACTTTATTACATTGTCGTTATCGCTAGGAACGGTTCGGAATTCCTATCATAGTTTATTACTAAAAATTATCGAACGAGATGAGTCAGCTCCAAGAAGTCACGACATGTCAGAACATGTTGTGATATTATTTTATAAATCGTACGGGAGTTACCGCTCAACTGAATAATGATGGAATTCGCTCATGTATAGTAGATACGTACCATGAATGTTCCACACATTCAAAACTATCCGTAGTCTATACGTGTCCTTTTATGAGTATTATTCTGATCCGTTTTTATGTGAAAATAGACATATTACACACGGCTAATTTGATTGAAAATTACGTTTCCTATGTTCAAATGATGCAACTTTTTTGTTAAAACGAGTAAGTACCAAAAATTTTACAATTAAATTCTTTGGTTTACTGAACTTGTGCTGAAAGGGTTATCGTATAATAATTATCGAGATATCTTAATATAAATTAGATTTAGATACACTTATTTCAAATGATTTAAAATTCACTTCTAACGTTTTAGAATAATATTATAAACTTGTACACCTTGACAAAAAGTAAAAAATTGCGGGTGAGTGGAGATTATTTTGTGCAATTAAATATAACGTCCTACGACGGTATGGTTGCGTTCGTAAGGAATGTTAACGGATATAAAGCAACTAAATGTTACATCGATTGCATGAACAAAAATAAATATGAATCGAAGTTCATTTTAAAATTTAGTGAATTGATTTGAATTATGAATTTATTAAATGTCGCTAACATTGGAAAATAAGTTAAAGGACCTTGTTAATTGCTATATTATTTAAATGATTATTTACTGCTATTTTTATATTAGCACTAAGGTGTATTCTTGCTCGAAGCAGAATACATAAATGTGGCCACTACTCCTCGCAGGGGTTAGCCAGGTCAAATTCACCCTCGCAGGGTGTCTCTTAAGCATTTTTTGGCAGGCCCTACTTATTTCTAGTTACAAACATCCCTCGCGCAGCTGTCGCTCGCAGGGAAATGGTGCAAATATATATCGGCCCTCGCGGGGCTTTGATTACAATCGTCCCTCACGGAAAAGATGGTGCGAATATATATCAGCCCTCGCGGGGCTTTGATTACAGCCGTCCCTCATGGAGAAAT